>NC_141297.1:7495000-7500000 GCF_037954325.1 Fistularia commersonii | reverse complement strand
CCTTTGACATTTCAGAAAAAAAAAAAAAAAAAATGTATTTCCTATTTTTGGTTTAAAAAATAACTTGTAATAAATAATAATGAAAAAAATGTGATTTTAATTGAAAATAAGGATGTTTTGGTGCATTTTTCATTTATATATTTATATTTATTTCCAAATAGTTTTCATCCTCTAATTTTTGCATAAATGTTAATATTTAGAGAATATTACTATATTTCATTTGTAAGTCAAATTTTACGTTTTATGTTTTTTTTACATTTTATTTCATGATATTTTATTTCAGTCCATTCGGGAATCAGTCTGATTGGTCAGAGCTCATGTCCCACCCTGATATTTCATTTTATTTTAATGTATTTTATTTTATTTGGGATTGCTGACTTTTTCGTTTTGTCAAATTTCCTATTCATTCTGACACTTAAAATGTGCTTTCCACTCATTTCAATGTGCTTTCCACTCGTTTTCTCAAATGGAAAGACTTTTGTTGTATTTATTTAGTTTATTTTTACTTTACAATGATTGACATTTTGGTTTCATTTCCTTTTTGTCCTGATGTTTGTTCTTAAATAGAAGGATTTTTTTCTTTGTTTTATGACACACATTTCTACTCTCCCTTTCAAATTGAAGGATTTTAATTGTATTCTATTTTATTTCATTTTATTTTTACTTGATATTGTGATTTCTGACATTTTTGTTTAATGTAATTTCATATTTAACCTATTGTTTATAACACACTTTCCCCTCTTTTGCTCAAATGTAAAGACTTTTATTTTATTTTATTTTATTTCACTTTGTTTTAATTTTTATCTTCTCTTTATTTTACTTCATTTTTACTCTAATTTGCTTTACTTCATTTTGCGATTGTTGCTTTTTTTTTCATTTCGTATTTTCCTGATGCCTCTATCATGCTTTCCCTTCCTTTTTCTCAAATGGCTTGGACTATTTAAAGGACAATCATTGTATTTTATTTTAATCTATTTTATTTTATTTTATTTCATCTTTTCTCTTTAATTTACTTCATTTTACTCTAATTTGCTTTACTTTATTTTGCGATTGTTGATGTTTTCATTTGGTTTCATTTCATATTTGTTCTGATCTTTATATCACGCTTTCCCTTCTTTTTCTCGGCTTGGGCTGTTTGAAAGACAATAATTTTAATTTATTTTGTTTTGTTTTTAGCCCTGCTTTATTATTCTATATTCCATATTATTAAGCAGTTAAATATTTATCCATCTTTCTATCAATCAACATATCTGTCTTGGTGTACGTATTGTAAATGTTAGGTATTTATATATACTATCCATATATGAGCAGTGTCAAGAAGAACTGAGCATTTTCAGTTTGACTCCAGTGTTCTTTATTTCTATATTTGTTAGTAGTGATGTTGGTTGGGTGACAGTTCTTGAAATTACAAGGGTCTTTCCGGAGGGGCGGTTCGGTGGGGTGACAGTAAAGCGGCTCCTGGGAAAACCCGCCCGGCTCCGCCCTCTGCAACAAACCGACGTCTTGGTCAAGACACGATTAGTCGAGAGTCTGCGTGGCCTCTAGTGTGCACGATGAAGAGTGTGTGGATCCAAACTCCCGGCCGTGTAAACCGTGGAACCCGCAAGACCCGCAGTGCGCCCACGCTGCTGCGGCGAACACCTCCACCGCTGCTGCCGCTGCTGCTGCCGCTGCTGCTGCCTTTCACGGTGAGCCGGGATTAAACCGAGATTAAACCGGGATTCATCATCTATCTGTCCTTTTTTTGTTTGTGTCCTGGGACGTGACACCCACGCGTGCGCGTGTACTTTGTCCGAGGGCCGTCAGGTTTCCTGACTTTCTGACGCCGATCCTTACAAATTATTTTACTTTCGCTTTCGTTTTCCGTCCAGCTCCATTGAGGGGGGAGGGGTGAGGGAACAGGGAGGACGGGATTCTGCTAGTTCTGGTCACGATATAAACTGACGTGTGTGTGTGTGTGTGTGTGTTTGTGTGTGTGTGTGTGTGTGTGTGTGTGTGTGTGTGTGTGTGTGTGTGTGGTGGATGTGCAGCAGAGCGAATGAAACTTTGGTATTTCCCTCGAGTTCTCAGGAAGAGGACCAACTGTCACTCTCTCACACACACACACACACACACACACAAACAGAGAGAGAGAGAGAGAGGTGGGGAGCGAGAGCAAAGAGAAACAAGCAAACAGAGTGGGACAGAGGGTGAAAGAGGGAATGAGGGAGGGATGGGGAGAAAGAGAAAGTCCGAATTCATCCTGGCCGATTGACCGATCGATCGATCGATGGATTGATTGTGTGGCAGGCGGGGTTGGAGTCCAAGGCCTGGTGTGACCCGCAGACCCAGTACGAGTTGGACGGCCACTGCTGCCAGCTGTGTCCCCCAGGTATGTCTTCCGGAGACGCCCCCATCACCACAGAACGGACAGGAAGTGACCGCAGCAAAACAGGAAGTCACTGAGCTCCGTGTCCAATGGGGACCAATTAGAAAGGATTAAATTACATTGCAATTACAAATGCCTGATGTCAATTACACCAAAGTTTCAAAGGGATTTTCCCTTTGATTTGCAAGAAATGACATGGTAATTACATAAAAGTACCTAAAAGTCATGAAGAACTTGAAAAAAAAAAGACATTACCGTGTAATTACATGCAGATTACTGGTTAGGAGACACCAGAGGATATTTCAAAAGAATTATCTGCTAATCCACAAAAAATTAAATGATAAAATTACCTACATTATCATCAAAAAAAATTTGCATGTTATTACTGTGTAATTACACCTGTACTTATTTATGATTCAGCTAGAAAACTCAAAAGAATCATCAAAAAAATTTGAATCTGCTAGAAATTTCATGATGATGAGCATTTAACAACCTGAAAGCAACCAAGAAAATGTGCCAGACGTGACTACGTAATAACATAGTAATAACCTGTGATTCAGCTGGCAAAACAATGATCTGCGTGTAAATACAACATGACATGATCATTTTTAAGCTAATAGTTACTTGGAAATTCTCCAGAGATGTTATGTTTTTGTTCTGCTCAGGGACCAGCATGTCGTCTCCGGGAACGTGCACGCACCCCCATTGTAAGCCCTGTCCAGACGGCGAGTACCAGGACGCCTACAGCGACGAGGCCCAGTGTAAACGCCAGCCGTACTGCGACCCGAGTAAGAGCAGACCGCTCCTACCGAATAACTGCAATCCTTAAGATAGTAAAGCTGCGTATGCTTGATATTACATAGACGTGACCCATGATTCAGCGAGAAAACACCAATCATCAAAAAAAAAAAGGATCATTGGCTTAGAATATTCACCAAGAGAGTACTTTAAGGCTTCCAAAATAAGGGCAAAAATGAGTAAAAACTTAAGAAAGTGTGAAAATAGCCTGAATTTGATTAAAGTAGTCCAAAATAATGACCTGAATTGACAAAAAAAAGGAATATTTAGTATTTAACCAGAAATCTGCCTGAAAAAGCTCAAAAGATGTAGTAAATTGAGAAAAACATGAGAAAGAAATTGAATTCACTGACAAAGTTACCCGGAAATTGATGAATAAGCAGGAGGAAGTTACTACAGAATTTTCAAAATAATATAAAAAGAAACATGAGCAAAAATGCCAGAAAAAAAGTTGGCAATTATTTGCTCTAAAATCAGAAATAATATAATAATCAACAAGAATGTATTTCCGAAAAAAAAAAAAATTATCAGGAAAATTGTCCCCCAAAAAATGAAAGTTCATACATGGAAAATTCTCCAAAAATCTACATAAAATTAAAAAAAAGGGTAAATTGATGAGAAAAAGTGATCTAGAAATATATGTTCAGAAATGACTTAACAAGAGTTTATTTCTAAATAGTTGAAAAAATAAAGTCAGCAAGAAATTAAGAATATAAAGGATAAGAAAAACGGTTAATGATACTTAGATATATGAAGACCAAATTACCAAAGAAAAAAAATCAGAAAATAAAATCAACAAGAATTCATTGTAAGTGAAAATAGAAAAAATTGCAAAATGTTTCTATATATAAAACACAGACCTGTAAAATACAATCTGCATGAATTCACTTTATAATAGAAAGAAAAAAGTGAAATAAGGAGGAAAAAATTATAAAGCCAGAAAATATCTTGATAATGAGTGAGAATTAATTTTAAAAAAGCAAAAGAAAAGCAAGATAAAAAAAGTAATTTATATAAGAAAATTAGAAATCTTTAAAACACTTGCATATTTAATCAGCTAGAAACAAAAAAAAAGATCAGCAAGAATTGAAAATTGGAAAAATTCTCAAAAATGTAAATACTAGTCAAAATCTGACTAAAAAATTACCAGAATAAAGCAGAAATGATGGTAATAATCAGAAAGAAAATAGAAAGAAATGCCCCCCCCCCCAAAAAAAGACTGGAAATCCCCAGGAAATAAAACAAAGGAAAAATCAGCAGCAGTCAACGTGGAACCAGCTAAGTTATTTTGTGGAAATAAATTGACCAATCAGGGCTCGTTTTTTGCGAGTGACAGCGCCGTTTGTCCTCTCAGACACCAACTTCCTGCTTCCCGTCCAGGAGAGTAAGACGCAGCGCAGCGTCTGCCTCTGCAAACCCGGCTTCCACTGCTCGGCCAACATCTGTCTCACCTGCGTGCCACACACGGTGTGCACGCAGGGCTGGGGGGCAAAGGTCATAGGTAACACACACACACACACACACACACACACACACACACACACACACACAACACATATATCAAGTCTTTTTCCCTCTTTCGTGGCCCTGCAGGGAACCATAGTCGGGACACGCAGTGTGAGGAATGTGCCGACGGCACCTTTAGCAACCAGAGCTCCTTCGACGGAGTGTGTATGAAATGGACGCAGTGAGTGACACACACACACAAACACACAACCCGAACCCAACATATGCATCGCAGTAAAAAAAAATGCTGGCAATATTTGAAAGTGAAATATTGAAATTTCATAGTGAAATCCACATTTTTAATCAAAATATTGAAGTAGACAAAAAA
>NC_141297.1:7250000-7492500 GCF_037954325.1 Fistularia commersonii | reverse complement strand
GTTAAGGGACTCTAGCTACCATAACCGTGTTATAGCCAATTTATTACAATTGAATTACATACATATTATTGATTTTCATGTACATCATTTATATTTTTATATTACATAATGTAATATTATAATGTCTTACAATAGTACATGTTATTATTTACCAGTGGGTCCAGCAAGGAAAAGGGGCAAAATGATCTCGAAAGTCAAAATGTATGAACTTACATAAACAACAAACAAATCAATGAAAGTTAATACATACATTTCCTGTATTTTAGACTTTTTGATTGTTACAAAAAATGACTCAATTTAAAAAAAAATTGAAAAAAGATACTGAAAAATGTAAAACAAAATCAAGCTTCTACATTCCATAAACAAAAAACAATAAACAATTTTGGAAAATAAAATGTTTAAAACTACGACCAATAAAATGAAATGTAAAACATAACTATTTACTTATTAACCCTAGCCTAACCTCAACCAAAACCCCAATCACAACCCAAAACATAACTTGACCCTCACCCTAATTAGGGTTAATAGATATATAGGGAAAATTCCAACAGATTAAGGATGAATAGAAAATATTACCGTCTGAGGACTCGACACTGGCATTTCCCCTTTCACTTCGTGCTTGCTTTTTTTATTTGAATCTGGTTTGGCAGGATTTTATTCTTTCCTCCTGGTTCTGCGGTTCAGGGAGTCTGCACCTACCATGACAATATTCTAGGCAATTTATTATTATTGAATTGCATGTATTTATTATTGAATTTCATACATTTTTGCATTGCGTGCATCATATACATTTTTATATTATGTAATGAAATATTATAATGTCTTATTATATAGTTCCTGTGATTATGAACCGGTAGGTTCTCCAAGAAAAAGGGCAAAATGATCTCAAAACTCAAAATGTATGTACTTAAATAAACAACAACAAACCAATCAATGAAAGTTAATTTACACATCTGTTTTGGGGGAAAAACGTATATCAAAAATGATTGAATTTCAGAAATGTAGACAGTTATGAGAAATGATCATACAATACCATGAACTGTGTAAGAGAATTAATATTTAAATGATAAAAATATGGCAAAGAGCAATTTGAGTTTCAAGATAAAAACTCAAAACTTCCCCCCAAAAAATTTAAGCTGCAACATTCCAAAAAGAGAGAAGGATAAATGCTTCAGGAAAATAAAAATGGTAAAACTAAGAGCAATAAAATTATACAAAATAAATAACTGACTACTAATTAATGCATTTTTAAAAAACAGGAAAAATACACAAATGTCTCTGATAATAAAAGTAATAATAAACTTGTCAAAAAAAAAAAAAAGGGAACACTTGAACAACACAATCTAACTCCAAGTCAATCACACTTCTGTTAAGTTAAACCGTCCACTTAGGAAGCAACACTGATTCATTTTGATTCAACTTGTTTTAATGACATTTCATTAACTTTGGATCATCCTGTCATGTGTTTTTCCACTTAAATTTTGAATGTGACTCCAAATCCAGACCTCAATGGGTTAATACATTTGATTTCCATTGATCATTTTTATGTGATTTTGTCAAGAAGAGCAAAGTATTTATTAAGAATATTTCATTTATTCAGATCTAGGATGTGTTATTATTTATGTATTTATTTGTTTATTTATGTATTTATTTTTGAGCAGTACATACATGTATTTTTTTAAATAATTCTTAAATCAGATTAATTCAGGTTAATCCTTTGGAACTGATAATCCTACAGCGACACCATGTGTTCAGTCAAACAACCAAAAGTTGAAAAATACTCTATAGGCTATTATCATTAATAAATTGAATATTTTAAAGGAGGGAAAATCATTTAACAGAGTGTGTGTGTCTGTGTGTGTATTGCAGCAGGTGTGTGTGGAGGTTTGTCTTTGCAAAGATGAAGAGCCAAAGTTCCAGACCATTCGTCCCGTCCTCGAGGAGACTGACGCCCCTTCCAGAACGCCAGAGGAGAACGAGGACGACATCGAGGTCTCGTCGGCCGCGGCGCTCAGCGAGAACGGCAACTACGTGACGCAAGAGAACGGGAAGTCGGTGGTGTTGTCCCGCCAGGAGTCTCAGACGCAGTCGTTGACCGACTGAAGGCGCCCAACGTCCTTGTTTGGGGATGCTGCACCGCTGCCGCCTCCGCCGGACCAATCGCTGCATCTGCTCGCCACAACCACTCAGCGTTCGATTGCTCTCGAACCCTCCACGCCCGCTCACCGCGCCATCATTCTTATGGGAGTTATTGCTGGGAGGAATGGGGGTCGCCATGGTTACTTGAAACAAAGCTATTCCAATCGTACCCCAAAGGAGATGTTTGATTCTATACGTTGTCAGGTTTGAAACTGCTAGGGGGGGCAGGAGACAAAATCCAGGGCCCTTTTATTTTGTGTTTTTTTGGGGGGGTGGGGGTTGCTATGGTTACCGGAAACAACACCTGATGTCCCTCTATTTTCTGTTGTTGTTATTGTTCCTCTTATACGCCAACACTTCTGGCACCAAAAAGACTTTTGTCAGCGTCCGTCCACATGGGGGCCGAGATTTAAAATAATGACCTTATCAATAGATTATTAGAATATTTGTATTTAAAAACAAAATCTAGATATTCTGTAAATCTTGTTTTTGATTCTAAAATATTTTTCAACTAAATTTGGGTAATGAACATGCACAAAAAACATACTACGCTAAATTTGGAAATGCTTACTATGTTTTTGATATATATTTTTTTCTTTTGACTAATTTACAAGTTGAATTTTAACTTCTCATATAAAAAAAAAAAAACAAACGCAAAATCAATTTAAGAAAATATCACATAAACAGTGACATTTATATGCCAAGTGTATAAAAATGGTATGAAAATCACATTCACAAGAAGTACTTTAAAATCCTGTTTCATTCCCCACATGCTGCTCAATATTTTGTTTTCAAATGTGTGTATGTGTTTATCCATGCTGATGTTTTATTACATAAAAGTACAAAATGCAACATCTCTAAGTCCATCCATCCATCTTCTGCTGGTTATCCTGCACTCAGGGTTGCAGGGAATGCCGGAGCCCATCCGTGCCGTCCTCGGGCGTGAGGTGGGGCACGGATGGGCTCCGGGGTCAACTGGACTGGTCGCCAGTCAATTGCGGGGCCACGTATACAGACAGACAACATCCATTTGCTCACCCATTCAGGGCAATTTTCCCAATATTTTCCTAATATTTTCCCAATTAACCTGCTGATTCAGACACGGAATCTAACCCGGGTCCTTCGCGCTGTTAGGCCCAAGAGCTAACCATTGCGCCCCCATATTGCCCATAATGATAATAATAATATCAAAAATCCATCACATTGACAACTGAAATTTGTTTACTTTTTACATTTCTATTATTCTTATTGCTGTTGTTGCTATTTTATTAATAATTCAAGTGTTATAAACTAATTTGTAAAGACATGATTGGTCAATATAAAGATGGGTAAAAACTACATGAAAATAGAAGTAAACTAAACATACAAAATAAATTCAGATCCATTTAGAAATAAATTTTTTTACATTGCACTACTAACATATAGTATTTGAAATTTATTGTTTCTTTTTTTCAAACCAATTAATCACATTATTGTTATTATCATTATTGCATTGTAAGCTATTTTGGTTACAAAATTTAAAATTATATAGCCAATAAAAAAATATTTCATGACAACAACAACAAACAATACTACTACTACTACTACTGATAATGACAATAATAATAATAATAATAACAATATGGAAGTCCACTGCTGCTGCAGTTCCTACCTTTTTACCACTAGACAGCAGCAGAACTTCACTGACCGAGGTCACGATGTTTAACACATACATGTATGGATGTGTGTGTGTGCTTGTGTGTGTGTAAGTGTGTACTTCTTGCATTTGTGTTTCTTCTGAAAGATAAAATGTAGATATTCCGTTCAAATCATCATCTCAGGAAAAGTTAAGAAAGTAAAAAGACTTTCAGCAAGATAGGTTTTTGATTTTGAAATTTTCCCACTGTGGGGTGTTAAAGGAATATTCTATTTTATATAGGTTTACAAGCAGATAAATCATATGTGAACTTAATTATATATTATAGAGTGTGTTGTTTCTCATGGCATTGATAAAGGAAGACCTCATCTCTGGTAATATTATGTAATAATTATTGTTACATAATATAAAAATGATTATATAATTGATAAGAATTATTCAACATTATGTAACAACAGAAAAATAAGCAGAAGTGAGCGTTTTATAAAGTAATTAGATAATAATATGATGAATTATTGTTGAAACAAGAAAAGGCTGTTTGATGCTTGGTAATAGACAGAAACTCAATATAGATTAAATACAAACATCGCTTTTAAAATAAATGTTATCGTGTTTAAATGACAATTATTTTTCTACAGGATCATGAGAGAAGAAGAAAAAAAATCAGTCTTTTTCATGTCTAAATGATTAAAAAAAAATCACTTTGGAGCAAAAATCTCTCTATTTATCACATAAATGACAACCATCTCTTGGGGATAATTACCCAGATTCTTGTAAATCAGATTTTGGGGAAAAAATGTTTACCATTTTGCTGTCACATGCCAAGATAAATAGTAATGCCTTCCAAAGTACTATGAGGGCAATATTTATCATACGTAAAGAAAGGCTTATCTTTTTATATCTTAGTATAAGAGAAGTTTCTTATCACACTGTGTAAAGTTAGCCTGTTGTAATAACCTAAAATTAGTAGATATAAAATGATAATTAAATGTTTTGAATAAAGGCATTGTTTTAACAGCGTTGATGTTTTGTTTGTTTCCCATAAAATGTGACTTTCTTTCCACAAAAACAAAAGTAATAAAGTGTGACGGGTCAATTTTGGCAGCTTCAGCCTTTCGTACCAAGTGGGCAACCAACTTCCGTTTAATCCAAATAAATAAACAAACAGAATTTCTTCACTTGATGGTTATTTTCTTTTTTTATTTAAACAAAATATTCCTTCATTATTTGACACACGGAGACATAATTTACAGGGTTTCTGTCGGTGGAAAAATACATTTACATTTATTTACAAAAAAAAAAAAAAAAAAAAAAATCTTTGGTTCCGGAACGGTTTTCGCTGCAGACCTGGGTGTCTCTTGCGCCCCCTAGCGGTCTGAGAGGTTAAAGTGCAAATGATCAAATCAAACGGGTTGTTTTTTTTTTTTTGTTTGTTTGTTTTGTTTTGTTTTTATATATTTTTCTTTCTTTCTTTTTCTCCAAAGCCACAGTTCTCATAGGATTTCATGCGTGGCAAAACACGCGGGAACAAAGAGTCCGGCCCTGGAGGCCCAGTCTGCCCACAGCCGTCCCGCCGGCCCGTAGCTGCACATCCGGTCTGCGCGCGTCCTCGTGGGCTCGGCGGCGGCCGTTTCCGCCAGAGACCAGATTTTGGGTTTCTGACAGTTCTCTTTGCCGGTTGCGCGCCCGTGTTCGTGCCCGTGCTCGCTCCCGCCGGCATCCTTGACAGGCGGCGGATGCGCCTCCAAGCGCGCCGCCGCCGCCGCCGCTCCCGCGACGGCTCCCTTCGCTTCTCCGTCCTGCTCCTGCGCATCACACCCGCGCTCCAGAACTTCCTCCTCTTCCTCCTCCTCCTCCTCCTCCTCTTCCTCTTCTTCCTCTTCCTCCTCGTCGGACTTGCCCTTGGACGCCCAGCTGACGCGGTTCTCCTTCTTGAGGCGTCGGCGCGCGTTGGCGAACCAGGTGGAGACCTGAGTGAGGGACATCTTGGTGACGATGGCGAGCATGATCTTCTCGCCCTTGGTCGGGTACGGGTTCTTCAGGTGCTCGTTGAGCCACGCCTTCAACGCGCCGGTGCTTTCCCGGGTGGCCGCCTTGGCTACGCGTCCCGGGTCCTCGGACGCGCCGGCGCGGTACGGCGGATAGAAGGCCGCGCCGCCGCGGGCCAGCAGGGCGTGGTGGTACGGAGACGCGGCGGCCTTCAGGTCGAAGGGGTGGTTCTGGGGACAGTAGAAGGGGAGATGTTAGCGAAAAATGACACTCAAGATCCGGGACGTGCAAGTTATCGTGCGTGGAACTTGTGCGTAAGTGCATGGAAGACGTGCGAAAAAGGTGTGCGTAAAAATCGTTTCTAAAATTCGTGAGCAAAATTTATGCATACAGTTTTTGTGCAAAACTTGGGCGTAAAAGTCATGCGGAGCGGTTGTGCGTGTAATTCGTGCGTAAAAGCTGTGTTTAAAAGTGCGTCAAACTTTTGCGTAAAAGTTGCGCGTTCAATTTGAGCGTAAGAAATTGTTTTTAAAAGTGCGTCAAGGTTGTGCGTAAAAGTTGTGCGTTCAATTCCTGCGTAAAAGTTGTGTTTAAAAGTGCGTCAAGGTTGTTCGCAAAAGTCGTGCGTAAAAGCTGTGCAAACAAGACGTGTGCAAGGGACAAAGGCGCAAAGTCGTGCGCGTAAAAGTGCGTAGCATTATGGTAGACAGGCGCAAAAGTTGTGCGGTCAAATCTGCCTATAAATTCACACGTGAAAGGTTGAGTGGAAAAAAAGTCGTGCGTAAAGTCGGAGGAAACTCACCACGTGCGCGACGTGCCTGTGGTGCGCGTACGGGACGAAGCTGTAGCCCGGTATTCCCGAGTAGGCGACCGGGACGCCGGCGGCCAGCGCCGCCAGCTGCTGCGCCTGCGCGGCCGGTGCGCAGGCCAGCACCGGGATCTGGTATCCGGCGGCCGCCGCCGCCGCCATGCTGACGCTCCTGTCCGGGAAGAAGCCGCCGAGTCCAGAAGGCGATGCGGGCATTTCTTATTTTTTTATTTGTTTATCTGTTTTCGCTCTCCTTTTGTCCCGGCTGTCCTGCTCCGAGTGCGGGCCCTTCGTCCCCGCCCCGCATTTATACGCGCCCCGCTGCAGTGCGGGGGTGGGGTGGGTGGATGGGTGGGTGGGTTATTGAGTGACAGCTCCGCTCAGCTTTCACTCCACGCAAATCCCTTCAAAGGAGAACCTCCGCTGTTCCTTTTAGCGTTCTTCACCCCCCTCCCATCACGCACACGGATCATCGAGACTTGCTTTTATTTCGCCTCCTTAGTCCAGTTTCAAGACCGCTTCTATTTATTCTTTTATTATATTTTTTTTTCATTTTTTTTAAAGAACTAACCCGTAAAAAAAAAATCAGTTATTAATTCGACTTTTTTTCTTTTAAGTCTTTTTTTATTTTAGTTTATTTTTTCGATTCCCACTTCACCACCACCCGTCCTCCAGACCTGGTGTTGGGAGGAGAACACACACACACACACACACACACACACACACACACACACACACACACACACACACACACACACACACACACACACACACACCTCCGAGGTTTTGAATTAATCCTCCGGACGTTTTTTTTCTCTCCACTTTTTAAACTTTGACTCACATTTTCCCCCCATTAAAAATTTAATAAAACTAATTACCAGTTAACTAATTAAGTTTCCCACATTTTCCCCGTTTTATTTCTATTTCATTTCTTCAATAATCCCGAGTTTAATCCGAGATCCGAGCATGGACTCTTTATTTCGGTGGGGTTCCCGGGGGAAACAGGTGGCGGCTGACGTCCCCGATAACCGTCCGATAACGGATGCTAATGAGGATATGCGCGTACACGCTCGCCGGCGTGCGTGTCGCAGATAAGAGAAGATTACACTTCTTAGTTTTCAAACCCCCAAAACCAGCACCCTCCTCATCCTCATCCTCAACTCCCCCGCAGGCTCTTTAAAAAGATTGTGTGCGTGACACACACACACACACACACACACACACACACACACACACACACACACACACACACACACACACACACACACACACACGGAAGGATTAATCACAATATTAGCTGTATTAAATAGAATAGAAAGGGAAAGTTGAAGTGGTATTCAAGTACTTTAACTCAGTTGTAGCTTAAAAAAATAATAAAAATGTTATTATTGCTTTATATGAATAAGAAAAAATAGTAATGATGATATATATTTATATTTGTGAGTAGTAGTAGAAGATGAAACAGCAGTGAAGTTTGTACTCCTATTGGCATTGGAGTAATAGTAACTTTAGTATAATAGATATTTGTACTTTTCATTGTATAAGTTGTATCACTTGTAGTAGATGGGACAGCAGTGAAAATTATAGTAATTGAAGCAGTTGTTGTGGTAATTATAGTATATACTTGAGGCAGTGGTTGTATTAGTTTAGTATATATTTCTATTTTTCATTGTAGTTGTTGTAAAAGTAGTAGTAGATCAGAAGGGGGGCAAACATTTTGCAAAGAGGTCCATATTTGGTGAGGGGAAAATGTGTGAGGTTCGACCATTCAGTCTGACAGTCTTTCAACCAATAACATTAAATGCAAATGAACTATTTCATGATTTAATTTTTTTCTGTCGGGGGAAAAAAAAAAAACAACTTAAACCTATCCAGGGTCATTTAAAACATTACATATTATTCACTGTTAAATGCTCTCTATGAACTTCTAATTTCAAACAGGAAAATAACACTAACA
Organism: Fistularia commersonii; assembly: GCF_037954325.1. Taxonomy (NCBI): domain Eukaryota; kingdom Metazoa; phylum Chordata; class Actinopteri; order Syngnathiformes; family Fistulariidae; genus Fistularia; species Fistularia commersonii. The sequence goes on along the minus strand of NC_141297.1, from coordinate 7,483,971 downwards.
GTGATATTATTTAGAAGAACAAAACACTGAATCCTTGTATTGTACCTTCTGTACTGTAACAGCTGCCGGACGCATATTATTGATTTTATACCGGAAGCTAAATCTGAACACGGGTCACATTTGGCCCGCGAGCCAGATTTTGGACATCCCTGTAGCAGATGGAACAGCAGTGATAACTGGAAGCAAAGCAGTGATTTTAAAAGTACTTATATATGTAGTTATAGAATATATTTGTATTTCTTATTGTATAAGAAATGCTAGTAGGGTTAGTGAAAGAATGGCAGTGAAGTCGTGGTTGTATCAGTGGTTATAGTTGTAGTATTGTATATATTTGTAGTTTTCCTTTGTGTAAGTAGTAGTATTAGTGGCAGTAGATGGAGCAGCAGTGATCATTTTACTATAAGCAGTGGTTGCAGTAGCAATTGTAGTCATGGTAACAGCTCTATTTGCAGCACTGTACTTATCGTCACAAAGTACTTGAACAAATGAAATATACAACTCGAGGAAAAAGGAAAAAAAGGCTCCAGAGAGGAAGTATATGCTTGTCCTGGAAAATCTTTTTTTTTTTTTTTTTTTTAGTCATGACCTTGTCAATGGTCACAGCATGTTGCCATGGTGACAATGTTTTTGTGTTTTCTCGAGACTCACTAATTATTCTGTGATAACCTCTGAATATATTTTATATAAATAAAAAATAAATATATAAATATTCCATTCTCCCCCTGGAGGGGGGTAATTTATTATTTATCAATAAATATTTTTTTTGTTGTTGAGAATAGATTTTTTTTTTTACAGCTTGTGACTAAATTACCACAAATAAAATATAGTGGCTACAGGGTTACAAGCTTAAATATTAAAGTCACTCTGATTTACTTGTAGAGATTACACAACTATTCATAATGATTTTATTATTTACCCACTTCTTAACGTTTGATTATTTTCGTTTTAAATAAGATACACCCCCCCACTCCCACTCGACTACATCTTCCATCAGACGGCTGTCCTGGTGTGAAAGCCCCCCCGAGGACTGACAACTGGGGCTGCCCGTTTTTTAGGTACAGTACGGTAACTGTAAGAGGCCCCGGCCGACTGATGGTGTTTGTTTTGTTTTTGCATCAAGAGGAAGAATGGAGGGGATTAGAAGGGATTAGTTTTCTTTTTTTACAAATTTCACTTTAATCTCGTGATTCTGACCTTATTCTCGGTTAAACCTCAGATTTTTTTCCTCCCCCCCATGTAGACGCCTAACTTTAATGTTTTGTAGATGAAATACTGTATTCTTAAAGACATTAAAATATAAAGACAGATAATTAAATCAAATTCAATTTCCTCCAGGCTGAAAGTGAGAGGAGAGGCAGGCATAAAAAGGGGGTAAAGACCATATAACAGGGAAATAAATCTTACTTATCCTAGTAAATTGGTAATCAGTCACCTGCAAAGATTAACTGGAAAAAGTTCAAACAATCTTTGAAATTTGAGATAATTATGTCTAACTTCTTTTGATATTTATTTTTTACAATGTAAATTAAAAATTAAAATAATAAATAAAACAACAAATTAAACCAAAATTCAAATCAAAGAATAAAAGATAAAAAAAAAAAAATCACAGGAAATCAACCTAAAAACCTGCAAAAAGCAAGGAAGATCTCAGAACTGTTATATGAAGGATTTTTTTAATTAAATCAATAGAATTACATTAATACATTAAAAAAGTTTATAAATTGCAAAAAAAAAAAAAAAAAAAAAAATCAAATTCAAGCTGAAAATATGTCTTTTTTAGAAAATAAAGATGTGAAGCAATCAAGTAATTACAGAAAAAAAAAATCATGACCAAAAAAATATTTCGAATCACGAAAACGTGGAATCAGATATGGAGGTGGGAGTGTTACTGGAGGGTAGGGGGTAGTCAAAGAATTTATTTGGGTGGTTTGGGTGGGGTCACAAAGCCTAAAGCAAATTAGTACGGGGTTGGGGGGGCCAACAGAGGGCGAAGAGCAGGAGACTTATGAGGCATCGGAGCTCGACATCTCTCAACACAAACAGCTCAGGGCAAACCCCCCCCCCCCCCACACACACACCCCCCGAAACTCCCTCCTCCCTCCTCACCACCACCCACGCAGGTGTCGGCGGGTTGACTCTGTGACTCTGGGCTGTTTTCTGCGAGGATGTCACTCGTTGACACCGGAGAAAAGTCACCAAATGGAATCCGATTGTTGTGGATGTGATAAAAAACACAAGTGAGCAAAGAGCCTTTATCTCTAAAGGGGTTGGGGGGGGGGGTGTAAAGAAAACAACTGGTTCGTTCCTCCTTTATCTGACAATCTTCACTAAGCAGGGTGAAACGGGGGTGAGGGGGGTGAATACAGATAAGGGACAGAGGACAGGAATTACCTCTTAAAACTTAAAAAAAAAAAGGAAATACAGCGATAAATCCGCAACTCTCAACATTTAAATCAAAGTTAGGACATGTTAGAATATGGTCAAAATGCCAAAACAGAACAGCAATCTACTCGGCCGTTTACTTCAATCACCAGAAAAATAAATCGGCGCGGTTTAGAGGGGGGGAAAAAAAATTAAAATACCTTGAAGTCATGGAGGAGAGGGGAGGAGGGTTCTTCATGTCGGCGGTGATGCAGATGAGTGACAGCGGCGGAGAGCTAATGACGGGGTCCGGACAACGGCCAAAGGTGTGACCTCAATTACAGATCGTCCCGTGACCTGCGACTCCACAGAGGGACTAAACATGCAATTAGAGGCTCATACGTAGGTGAGAACGAGCAAACGGACGCCGATGGAGAAACCTGCAGAAACCTCCGGCGCTTCAGCCTTGTTAGGTTATTTTTTTTTTGGCCTCGGATGATCGGCAACTTAATAAAAAAAATAAATAAATAAATAAATTCAAAATTTAAAAGATATTGGATTTTTAATTTCTTTTAGTTCAGAACAGCACAAATGAGAAACTTAATAAACTTGCGGTTTGGAAAAAGTACAACAAGGAGTTAGATAATTACAGTTTTACACAAAGTATACAAAAAAATATATTGGAAAAAAATGTGGTGTAAAAAAGTTTTAAAAATACTTTTCAAGGAGCACAGAAATGATCATTTTATGACGTCTGAAAAGGTGAAATTAATACGATTAATGTTTCAAATGCCATCTACACCATTCGCACCTTCAGACAATTACAATAAATAAAATTAAATTAAGAAAAACACGGAAAACTCAATCAACATTAGTTTTGAAAAGGTGCCATTTCAACTTGTCGAAGGCCCCGAGAGGATGAATCTGCATTTTCAAGGATATTTTACATGAAAAAAAACACTACAAGACAATAATAATGGTCTATTTTCCTCTCTAATGGGATTTTCCTGCTGCAGCAACACAAATGGAGATATAAGCGGAGTGTGAATGTTATCAAGCTCTGCCACCTCTTTACTATCAGACCCCCCCTGACCCCCCCAGCTCTTTGTCCTTTGTCATTATTCTTATCAGCCCCACTCTATCATTCCCTCTAAATAGTAGCGGCGTTGAAACCGCTTGCAAATGTAAGTATGTCTTTGTCGGGGGGGGCCGGGCCGGGGCCCGCCCTCCCGGCGGCCGCCCCCCCCAGGGCGCAACCTGATTGACGGCCCTCCGCTGGGTGACTGACAGGCTGCGCCGGGGTGGCTGAGATTGGGAGGCGCGACAGCTGGCGCTGCCGTTGGCGGCAGTTCATGGGTGGGTGCCGGGATCCTGCAGGACCCCCCCCCTTGCCCTCACCCTCCCCAGCCGGTTTTATGTGGAGCGAGACCCAGTGGGTTCCACGGTGAAGCTTATTGACGGTCAAGTCATTTCGAGCTGGTGTTGGATTATTTGGGACTTGTTGGGGAGGAGGGGTTCTTTCAGATTACCACCAAGCATCCTGTCCATGCAGTTTGAGAGGAAAAAAAAAAAAAAGCAAAAAAAGTGAAAAAAAAAAAAAAATCTAACTGCTACATGATTTAGCAGCGAGAACCCACACCAGACTCCTGTCACAGCTATGCTAGCAATAGCTTGCTGCAGCGTAAATAAGGAGTTTACGATGGTCAAAAAGGTAACATTTGTTCCACTAAAATTTGCACCTAACTACCTAACTCATATCCATGCATTATGACATGAAACTGCAATGATTCAGTATTCCGTACTGCAAACCCTCTTTTTTAGCTGTTAACGTTTGTTTTTTGTTGTTTCCGCTGATCTGTCTTGTACTTGAATTGTAATCTGGGTAGAATTTAAAGGTTGTTGTTTTTTTTTTGGTTTCAAAGTGAAACATCGACGTCTTGCAACTATGTTCTACGTTTGATTGACAGCTGCCTGAGGTTAACCGTCATCTTAACGCTTCAGATGTTGGACATTTCTCCAGGAATTGGATGTTTTGTTGCCATTGCAGTGACCGATTTCTGACTCAGACGCTAAACTAATAACATTTCTATCTTGTAAAGATTAAAATCAATGTCTTTTTGACACCTGCCGTTTTCCATCACGTTCTATCTGTTTGATTGACGCCTGTTGACGTCTACCTGTAATCAACTATTACAGGAGACATGTTTGATTCCCTTCATCTTCATCATCACCAGATTCAGAACTAAATGTCCAAGTGGCTTCCTTCGTGCGCAGAAAACGGCGAAAGCTGCCGCGTCTCCTCCTCGCCCTCGACGGGGCTCACAGAGGGCGGCTAATGAGGTGATTGGGCATCTGTGACGAGACATCTACATTTGGGCCCATTTGTGAAACAATGGCAACAAGGAAACCCGGGGACATCGGCCCCCGTGTTCTCCGGCTCAAAATAACAAAGGCGAGCGGCGGCCGGCGGGGAGGCTGCGCTCTCATGGAAATGAGCAACCGCGCTGACAATGTAGCTCCTAATCTCTTCAGAGGGGAGGAATCGGTTACACAGCAGTGTGCGCCCCTCGGTGTCTTTCATTAGCGTGCTATTGAAGCCACCGCTCCACCCCCTCCACACACACACACACACGCATGCACACAAACGTGCAAACCCCGGTGCGTAGCCACAGGCCTTACTCATACATGCACCAGATACAAGATGCCCCCAACCCACCCCCCCATAACAACAGAGGGGTTGAAATAAGTGGGGCAGAGGGGTGGTGGTGGTGTATGTGTGGATGGATGTGGTGGTGGTGGTGGTGGTGGGGGTGGGGGGGGGAGGCGTCAAGGCCTCAAAGCATGGGATTAGAGTTAATGTGCCCTCCCTGGGTTATAATCTCCCTCAGAGGGAGGGGGACTTTGTTTGAGGGGGCTTGAGGGCAGTAAGATAAGTATCTATTACAGAAACTCCCTCTTACCCCCCCCACCCACGCTTCAAAAATGAGGCACAAAAACACTTGCCTCCGCACCCCCCCCTTGTCGTCTGATATCCGAGACCCCTTGAAGAAGAAGAAGAAAAAAAAAAAAAGCAAGTGCTGGCCTTTTCATTTAATCAGGAATTAGGAGCTAAAGCCGCATGGAGAGCCAGCGGCGGCCATATTTAGTCCATCTGTAGCCCCCGCAAAGTCAGGTAGTTAAAGGAAGATCAAACGCGGCTTAGAAAAATGGGGGCTATCAAGTCGAGAGCTGGAAAGAAAAAAAAAAAAAGTCTTTTCATGCAAGTGGTTACGTTGTGTTGTCTGAAAGAGGGGGGAGGCAAGTGGCCGAGTTTGATCAGAGCGGAGACACAAGCCGGTCGCGCCATAGGAATCGACAAAATACAGAAGCGCAGTTCAATGCCAAGGGCATCTTTGGTGGGAAGGCGTTAGATCATCATGCCGGCGTGACCTTCGCCCACGTTGCTAATCCCGCTGTAATTTCGATTTAACAGATCTGGGAGTCTGAAATCCTTGACGGGACTGAGAACATCCCTGTGAATCTCACACTTATATATGTGTGAAAGGAAGTCAATGAAAGGGATAAGGATAATAAAAACAATCTTTTTGAAACTTTGCAACGGGGATTTCAACATTAAAGCAGAGCTCATGGAAAACAGGATTTAAAATTGCACGACATGGCATAATCAATACATATTGATTAAACCTAAGCGCATTATTAGATACTAGATAAATATGTTGCATTTAAAAAGCTAGTATAGCCATGAATTTGATGTATCCTAAAGTTATTTTTTGTGTTTTCTGTTAAGAATCTGAGGGAGTAACCACGCAGGTACAAGGTTTGACATAAAATACAGTTTTAATACCAAAATCAGATAAATACTGTGCAAAAAGATGGAATGGTTGGTGGTCCGTTACTGACAAAGAAAAGTACAACTTTGCAAAATATCACATACAAATACCTACGAGTATCATACAACAAATGTAAATAATGAGGAGAATCATATTGAGACAAAAAAAGACCCTTAAGACTGAAAAAACAGGATACTAAGTCACAAAGTAATAGTGCAATTTTCATTAGGGAATGTTTACACTGCACTAAAAATAGCAATGAAAAAAAATGCATTAAAAAAACAAAAACAGTCAGGTGGGCAAATCAACATGGTGACATCCGACCAGTGACGGCGTCAACTGCAAAAAGCAGAGTAACTGAAATTTACTGTCAGGCGAGGCAGAGGTGTGATGAAATACCATTGGAAAATGAAAAGTCTTTGTTATTTTTTTTTTTTTTTCAATTTTTTAAAAGCTTAGTAAAACCATAAACAGGATGTAATTCTAAACATTCAACATAACTGGTTTGTGCGAGCAGGTAGTGGACAACTTCTTCACCTGTTACCGACACACGCGGCAGTACACCTGACGTAAGGTGACGGGCACCAGCTTGATTTGATCCGATTTACCGGCAAACTAGTTTGAAAAAGAAACAGAAAGTACAGTGTCGCCATGGATACAGTGTGTTCTTTGAACTGAGGCCTGTTTTAACTTTTCGGGATAGTTGCACTGCAAAGAATCTGCTGATACCTCTCGGTGGTTGGTGGGAGGAGGGGGGCTACAGCCAATCCCAGCTTTCAAGGGGCAAGAGGCGGGGCTTAACCCGGACCGGTCACCTGTCAGTCACAACTAGAGACATCTAACTATTCACTCGCTCATTCACACGGACTGACAATTTAGTCTTCAAAGAACCTGCTGACCAGTTTTCGGAGTTCTGGGGGCAATCTGAAGAGAACCCTGGCAGGAGAGCGCGCAGAACCCACACGGAGAACCCGGTTTACCTTGAGAGCTAAAGGCACAAGAGCGAACCTCGGCGCCCCTCTGAATGAGGTAGTTTATTCGCTGCCAGTTTGTCAAGGTCAACAAGAAGAGTCAACCACTTCCTGTTCGCCAAATCAAACATAGGAAGTAAAATCACATCCTGTTTGTGATCCTGCTTTTACCTTAACTACTTTTGACCAGGCCATAAAATCAAGATTTCAGAGAACATTTTTTCGTTGTTTTTTTTTCCCCCCGGGGGATAATGGGCTCCCACTTTAACAAGACAGTCGTTTCGTACAGAGACACGCCTAAATTTACGTTCTCTCTGTTTGGACCTTTAGCTGCAAACTTCCTTCATTCCTCGCAATACATTTTGTAAGTCATGAAAACAATCCTGAGCCGCATCATTCCAGCGTTTCGTTTCAATTTTTTTTGCAGTAACAGACTCTGTATTATTCAACCCTGACCAAAAAAAAAAACAGCTCTGCTGTTATAAAAAAAAAACAACAAGAGGAAAATGGCAAAAAAAGGCAGAATAAAATGGCAAAAAAACAAGATCTAATTTAAGTGTCATTTTCTCCCGCCTCTGTCTGAGGAGGGAAACTTTCCCAATCCAAGTCCAGGGCAGCAACAGTGACTTTTACATGGAAAATATAAAAATATGATGAAGATCTTCACTGATAGAACTCCCTGAAATGAAGCGTCACCGCACGTTGCTGTGAAATGGTTAGAAAACAATGGATCCAATATGTGACCACACCTGCACAAGGTTGGTCGGGCGGCCGTAAACAATGACTCAAGCATCAAACCTGAAGCTGCAAATTTCTACTGATAAACATTAATGCTTCAGATTATCGTTTTATATCGGTTTTAATGAAAGTTACATTTCATCACTCCTTTGTAATTCATACAATACAATCAATATAAAAAAATATTTTTCATTTGATTTTTTAAATTCTGCTTTTTTATTTTTAGATTTTGACTTTTTTTTAGGCTGCCTTGGTGAATATATGGTTTATTTGCCTTTTACATGAATTTGCAAACCACATTTTTTTGGTAATGGTAAAAGGCCAGGAGTAAATGGTGTCAATGATCCACCATAAAAAATTGCATTGTTGTGAAATCACATCGAAAACTGTCATACTGCTTGAACAACAGTTTAAAAAAACATGGGAATGTAAATTTCTGATAAATAAACAAGAAAGAACATAAAAACGGACGAGCATTCTCTTTTAAATATGGGCTTAACAATAGCAAGAAAAACACCTGAAATTTACCTGAAAAGATGGATTGCATGCGTAAAAATATTTGGAATTAAATTCTTTTTAAATGTTCTCTTTCAAAGTTTGGATAACTGGTGCTGTGTTTCCATTTGATTAAGTGCTCAGCAAAGACGCTACCAAACATTCACCTAATTTCAGCAAATATTATGATATTCATGTTAACTGATTTTTTTGATACGGAGATATTTAATGGTTAATTAAGGGGGGCCGAAGGCATCGGCAGTGGCTAAAATAACGCTATCAGTAAAGTAATTCACCATAGACTGACATTGTTACACCCAGAGGATGCTGGGTGTAAACTGAGGCTGAGACCACAGACATGTTAGCCGACATTGACCGCAGCGTGAAGGGCGTGGGCGCGAACACTGAGCCAACGACCTGAGAGGGTTTGTACGTCCACGTCAATGGGAAGAAACCGGAGGCACAGACAAAAGCAAACTTGCAAATCGCTCGCTGATTGTCATCGAGGTAAATGTTTGAAAGCGACGATACAGCCTTCAGCCTGTTCTTTGACCTGTCACTCAAAAAAAAAAAGAGAAAAGACGGGGGAGCTTAAAGAAACCGCAGCTTGAGCTCACCACGCTGCATTCACAGGCATGTCATGGGAAAAACAAACGGCCCGTCGGGATGGCGAAAAGACACAAGGCACGGTGACATGTGGCAAAGTGATGCTGTAAACAGAATAATATATACAACAGAAATAGTATTTTGTTTCTGTTTTTACCCATTTAATATTCTATGAAGTCAAATTTCGCTTCATTTGCGATCCTTCCTGTCATCTTTGACTAAAAACGTGACGTTTTGTTTTCCTTCATTTCCGCAGTATTCTCACATCCGGTTGCGAATCTCTGGCAAAGTGGAAATATTTCAACCCCAGGTAACGGCCCCATCGGCCTCACTGAGTTTCGCCGTCCCACTCGAACGCAGCATGAGCATGACGTTCACACTTTGTCACACTAACGCAATATAAGACGACCGGGAGCTTAAAGGCTCTACAGTCTGTGCTGAAACTGTAAGACCTCAGAGTACGTGAAGGCAACATTCAGTACATTTTCAAGGCCTGAAGAAATACTTGAAAGTAAGCAAATATCCTGACAATCATCATATTAAAGCGTGTATTTTTTTTTTTTTTTGTGATGTGAAGTTAAGGTGCTTCTAGAAATGCGTGTCGCTAACATATCTGTTTTTATGTGTCAATGGTTACTTAACGTTTGTCCTCACAGGGAGTAAAAAAACAAAACAAAAAAAATAGCCCGGGTCCCTTTAGCGAGAAAACTTGCGTGGCCGGAAGGCGGGGAGGGTGAGGATTTGGGACGCCGTCCTCTCCTCCTCGATGGGCGCCAGGTCCTCTGCTGACCCCCACTTCTTTTTGGAGTGGAACAGTGAGGCCAACTTCCGATTCCTGTTCCGCTCTCTGGCCTGAGTGACTTGAAATGCTGGAATTTACAAAGATAAAAAAGTGAAAAATTATGAAGTGACAATTTTTCATCAGCTACACTAGACTTCTCTTATATATCCAAATGAGGACACATTCTTATTGAAATGCTGACATTTTACTGTGTTTAAGTCCAAAGTTGGATTTTAACATTAACTTTCAAGGCAAGTCATCACCTTTCTAACATTTTACCCATTTTAAGTCTTTCTGGAAATTAAAATATTGGTTTTCTAACTTTATATTTTCATCCTTTTCACACCTATGAAACATTAATGGCCCTCAAAGACCGTTCATGGAACAAACACTGTTTTTATTAATACTATGAGTATTTTGAATTGACTGTTCATTAATGTCTCAATCAAAAAAATAAACAATGCATAACTCCCTTTTTCAGCTAACTTGTTACAGCATGAGCTAATATTCCTGATAGAAATTGCGTTTACTTCATCATGCAGTACTTTGTGTGTCCAGTAGGTTAGGATGGAAACTGAACGTGTATGACACTCACGCAGCTCACTGTCTTCCTCGGGGCCCTCGGCCTCTTTGCCGTTGAGATAATGGCAGGCAAGGCGACCGCTGTAGTCCCTCAGGTTTTCTTTGGCCCCTGAAAGATGGGAGAGAAAAAAAACAGTGAATCTTGGCATGGAAACATGTCAACAGTGGACAGGGCTGTTTGAGGAGCAACTTCTTGAGTAGAAAAACCTAAATTTGATCCTTCAATTTGTTCCTACTTGGGCAGAGTGGATGTTTTTTTTTAATTTCCAGGAAAATTATTGTTTTTCGGTTCTTCCAACATTATGCCATTTAGTTTATTCTTAACCAAAGTTCACAAAAGGTTAAATCACAAAAGGTTATTTTTTTCTCCCCCCCTAAAACACTCAGATTTTCCATGGTGCTCGCCACAGGGGTTGACAGAGGGAAGTGTTTACCGTACGTCGCCACCAGCAGGTCCAAAATGTGCCGGTGTCCGTGTAAAGCTGCGATGTGTAAAGGTGTGTATCCCTGCAGAAGTCAGACAAAACATACAAACCAAAATTTATAGAAAAGAAAATCCACAAACAAAACACTGTCTGAAGTGTGTACACACACACTGTTAGATGATTAAATATAAACTATGCGAAGCACTACTTTGACATTTTTTATCTTAGTGCACAGTTCAGAGGATATTTGTGTGTTTGTAATTGTATGTCTGTTCGTGTGTGTTTGTGTGTGCCGGAGAGCTGTTAGTACCTACCCCCTAGAGTTTCCCAGGCCCAAAGGCAGCCAATGAAAACAACATGGAAAGAATATACAAATTAGAGAAGGTTATGGAAACACCCGATAATGATAAAAACATAATTGCCTGGTAATTCGCTGAAAATTGCACAGTTCTGGGGGTCGTGCACGTCGGCCCGCAGACGCACTGTTTTGAGGAACAATTAACATGACATGACATGATTTATTAGTGGGCAAGCTGCTGCTGCCCGCCAACACGTGCTGCTGTAACACATTTGCACAGCTGGATCTTCTCACACACACACACAAACACACACACACACACACACACACACACACACACACACACACACACGCACTTGGTGTGTATGAAACATGACATCACTGTGCGCCGTGTCGCCATTATCCACTTGTATCCCCCCACCCTGGACAGCCTGGGTACTTACATGCTGCAGAGGGAAAAAGAGTCAAAACAAATAGTCAGACATCTCTCTGGTCTTTAAAGGGACTTAAAAAGTGACATTTCCTACTGATATTAAAGGGCCCCCCTGCCGTTTACAGGTGCTTTTATTTTAAAGGCGAGATTAAAAAAAAAAAAAATAAAGAAGGGGGGGGGCGGGAATTGGGCAATCCTCGAAAATATACATTGTTGATCCAAAGCTATGTACTTTCATTCACTTTTGTCGGGGGTCAGGGAATTCTAGCAAGATTTCTTTCACACATGACCTTTGACCCCGAACCTGCCCGGGTGAAGCCCAGGCAGGTTGAACATGTGAAAGTAAACGTTGGGAGTATCTTAGAACTGGTGTTAACCGGTTTCTAACCAACCGCTCGTGGATCCTGCCTCTATTCTTTCATCCCATGGGCTTTCAAAGGTGAATAGAATGCATGGATGAATTTATCATGACTTAATCCGAATATCCGCTTGGCAGGAAGGTAACATCCTTATTCTATTATTGATTTCCTTTACAATTTTTCTTTCATTTTTCTCCCATTACTAGGGATGTTAAACACCTTTTAGGTAATTTCCTTTTCCAGGTAGTTGCTGGTTTATTTTATGGTCCCTTTTCAAAAAATGTAGAGTTTAAATTAGTTTTTAATTTTCAAGAAATTTCTAGGCCATTTTTTTTAGATGTGAATGTTATTTTAAATTTTCGTTTGAATGTTTTGTCTGTTAATTTTAATACTTTTCCAGGAAAACAAAGACTATTTCCACATCATTTTTCTTCATGCGGAAAAAAGGATAAACTATTTTCCCTGACCACTCAGCGATGCTAAACCTACAGCTGGAGCGGCCCTTTAAATCAGCATTCAAAAATGATCAGCGTGTACTCACCGATTTGGTGTTGACGTCGGCGCCAGCTTCGGCCACCAGCGTGGCCATGTCCTGGTTGCCGTGTTTGGCAGCCCAGTGAAGAGCCGTCTGCATGAAACGGAGAGAAGAGACTCAGAAAACACAGGTAAAACACTTCACCTTTGACCCTTTCCAATAAATGTTTATAATGTTTCATTCAAACTTTAGTTTAATGCGGGAATTCTAACTTTAAGTTCGATAAAACCCGTTTCTTTTCCTCATCAGTGATTTTTTACTTTCTACTTACTCAGACTTTTCTTTCACAAAAATTGCAAAAGCATACAGATGTTGATCTGTTTCTTATGAACAGAAACACAGGATTCTCAGATTCTAATCTCAGAATTGTGAATTTTTCTGATTTTTCAGTTGGCCAGTACAGCAGGTCCTTTACATACATGGGAATTCCATTCCTACTATGTTTTTAGCTGTAAGTCGGAACTCACACAGTGTACTGAGCAAAACAAAAGACAAATGTGAACAAAGCCTTTTTCCTGGTATAGCGTCACGTAACGATGTACTATATCTGTCGCTTTGCTTGCCAATTAGTTCTGGGAAAATTTTGTTTTAACGTTGCAAAAGTCATACTTTGGAATGTTGGAACAAGACTTTCTGTATTGTTCTTTGATTTACAAAATATTAAGCATCACTGGGTGACTAAAAATTGACTTTCCACTACTAATAATTTAGACTTTTCTCAATCACAATTAAGGAATCTGAATTGGACAAGAGTTTAATTCTCAAGAGATATTTCTGTATATGACTCAAATGTGGCACAAATATCTTTTACATATTGATAGCCCTGCGCTGTTAAAGAAAAAACACAGGTCGGACCCCACTGACGTGCAGACACACAAATCAGAAAGTTCAACACTATGAATCGTCAATGGGTTCCGAAGGGTCTTTCGCCACTTTTACATGCCGGCTCCCTATTGGCTGGAGGAAGGGGCTGAGAAACTAGCAGAGGGGAGTGGACATACAGAGGGAGGGCGAGAGGCAGCGACGGAGGGACGGTTTCCTGCCGTCTAACAGAGGCTAATTACAAAACAACACAGCACTGTGCCCACAGTCAGGGGGCCCGGCCGCCTGTCAGCAGGGGGGGGAAGATTGATGATGTTGGTGTGACCCTCCGAGGGGAGACCCGCCCGAGACATCAGCGCACCGCTGTCAGCACACGTCAAGCCTCACGCCTCCGCACATGGACGCCCCGCTCGTGCACGTGAAAATAATAGACACATGTATGCGGTAGGAGGGTGACTACATCCACCTGTCGGTACTCTGATCTCTGGTTCTCACGCACTTTAAGCGGCGTAATTGCGGGCCATCAACAGGTGAACGCTTAGCACCGGCGCAGATGGCAGCTAAATAACTACATCCATCCCACCGGGGCCTTGAACCCTAACATCGCAAATCAAACAGGAATCACCTAAGAATGACTTATTAACTCACGACAGGTGAAAATAACCTCCACGCTTTCATTTTCAGCTCTTTTACCTGCTGTTGACGGAATAAATGCTTCTTGACTAAAAGAGAGAAAACAAAAAAAAAAAAGCTTTACACGCCTGACTGGACAAAACGAGAGCAACTTGAAAAACAAAGCTACTCTTTGAGAACGTTTCCTAAAAAATGTTTTGATGGCGACTGACCCAAAACCACTGTCTTCAGTTATATACATTTTTAAGCGCCATAAGATAACTCCATTTATTCTTGCGTTGTTCCACATCTTTGTTTAACATCAGTTGGGCTGCAGCTGAACCAACAAAAAAGAAAACGAATGCCAAAGTTTTTAAGAATGCTTTAGGGCAACCTATTCATTTAAAGTAATACACTGCTGTGATCCTGGATCCCCTGTCCTGGTGAAGAAGCTGTGACCAAGGTAAATGTTTCCCTGTCAGTCAGCGATATAGATTTATATTCTGCGTATTTGTTCAGGATTGCAGTTAGTCTTTGTCGGGTGAGGAGCGCGGCTCTAAACCTCGATGTGTTTGCACCACACAGTGCCCTATTCACAGCTAGCCAGGGAAAAACCCGGCTCGACTTAACAAGACGATGAACACCTTTGTCATGGGGCTTAACCGGGTTAGCTGCTGTTTGGTCACGTTGAGCGTTAGATCCCGGACGCGTTGAGCCCGCTTTGTGATCGAAGCCCTTGATCTTTAGTTGTTACAAGATGTGTAAAGAAGTGCAGAGCCACCGAGCACAATCCGATAAAGGGCTCTGGGATAGGTTTGTGAATTCCATGACGCCGTGAGAGGTGAATAACGTTGGTTTGATATAAACAATCTCTTGTTTCGAAGTAAGGTACAATCGAAAAGCACGCAGGTCGTGTTTCCCGTTAAGCCCTGACAGCTTGCTTGACGGTGACAGCAAAACAAGCTTGTCGGGCAACAAAAAAGAAAAATGTCTCCTGCCAGCAAGAGGGGACATGTGGGTGTCCATCTATGTGGACGTCAGGTGTCTGGCAGACAGATTGTGATGGATGCTGTCTGGCTGGAGAGTCTCCCTCTCTATTGTCCGTCAGCTGTCACATCCAAAGACGGATTGGCCAGGAGGCTGTTTAACGGAGACCCGGCGGGTCCCCCGGTGGGCAGGAGTGATGGACGAGGCCGGACAGGATGCGGTGTCCTCCCTTCCTGCGTCTCTCGTTTCTGTCCCTGCCCACTGGGGTGGCCCCCTACCTGGCCAGCTCTGTCCCTCAAGAAGAGCTCCCCAGTGAAGGAAGTGCTGGATAAATAGGGCACAAACTGACAAGAGACACAATGGCCAGTGTGCCTCACACTTTCCTGGATTTGGAGGAAAACAGAAAAGATTAATGGACAAATGATGTACTTACAAACTATGCGGCAGAGGAAGACAGTCACAGCAGGAGAGGGGCGAGGGCGAGGGGCCGGCGTTGTCAGGGTGGCAGAAGCCGAAACAGGAAAAGGGCAAGAAAACCTTGATTTAGTCTTTGATTTTCTCACTTTCCAAGTAAGATCACCCTTATCTGTAAAACACCCTGATCCCAACAAATATTTGGCCAGAACAGGAAACACTTAAGTCCCCTGAGGATGAAGAATGAAGAGTAATCCCCCCCCCCCCCTCCAGTCCTGGTCAAACATGAGCTTTAGTGCTTGGCTTGACTCGCTTTTACCTTGGGTGACTTGAAGTGAAGTCGGAACATGAAAAATGTATCCCGCCACTCTCTGTGTGATTTTTTTTTTTTCTGATCTCGAGTGAGGAGTCTCGGGACACTCTCCGTGGAGAAGGGTCTACCTTGGTGGACCAAGGTGGGGTGGGGGGCTTAAAGGGAACATCAAAGATTCCCGAGAAGGACTTAGCACCTTCCCAGGGACACAACCTGCATTGTTCTACAATTAATCCCAGGCTGCTCTATTACTTTCAGATTATCTTTAAGTAGGTAAAGTCTTTGTGGAGAATTAAGACTCTCCTTAATCCCTCCACACATACACATACACACACACGCACATGCACACACACTCTCACATGTCCCTACACTTCAATGGCAGCCGTGCTATCTTGTCCGGGTGGGGTGGGGACGGCAGAGGCTTAGGGCCACTCTTAGAAGGTGGTCCGCCAAGGCCACAGGACAGTGTGAGAACTGTGACACAGGGGAGGGACAACAAACATGAGCTTAAATCTCTTAAGCGCACAGGGAGACAAATAAAAGGATTTGGGTTGTTGGAGGGAGGAGGGGGGTTGAGGGAGTGTGGGGGGCTCAGGAGCTAAAAAGCTATCTTTCATAATCCTTTTGATAGTGGACCTTTGAAATGCATGATCTGGATGTTTTAACACGGGGCTCTCAGAATACTATTAAGGGGAAAATCTCAACAGAGTGGGCTTGTGAAAGTTACACAAGCAAAGCGCGGGTCTGAGAGCGAGGAGTTCTGCTTTGTGCTTGTGGGCCAGACAATGACAGTCGGCGATTCAAAGAGCCCCTGAACAATGTACCATCCCGGGCGGGGCAAACTGGGCTAAAGTCGGCGCTAATTTGTAATTGTCTCTTGCAGTTTTCGGACGCAAAGTGCGAAGGATGAAACTTACCCCCTGACGCAGACGGTCACGGTCAATCCAGAGTGTGACATGGAGGAGAAAAGAAAAAAAAAAAAAGATTCATTCAAAATGAGCAGGTGTGCAATAAATGTCTGAAGGAATAAAATACTCACTGATGTGAAGTCCTGGTTCGATCCACCGGGAAACAAGAGACAAAATGTGAAGAAAAAAAAAAAAACAAAACACACAAACACAATTAAAACCACAATGACCACCTGAACACATTTTTATCGTAAAACGGTTCTGTTCATTCGGTATTCTCGGAACATGAGAGGGGGAGATTTTTGTCTTTTTTTAGAAGAACAGCATGACATCGCTACGAACAAGTACCGCAGGCCGAGGAAACCCCGCAGACAGGCAGCCAGTAAATGCTTCAGCGGCTCACGCTGATTTTCTAAAAACACCTTATTTGGAGCTGAAACTCCAAAGAAACTTAATCCATGGCTGTTGCAGGGAACACATTTCAGCGGGACTTAATTATCAAAATGATGATGGTGTTGTCTTAACTGCTCGATTCATTCTGTTGAAAAGAGTTCAACACCAATTTTGGTGTTTGATGTCCCAGATGATCCAAAGAGGACAGCCAGCGGCAGCTGAAGCTGCGGCAGGGCAGCTTCTCAGCCCGGCTGTCAGAGGCAGAGGCCCTGAGCAGGAATCACTCAAACACATCCCCGAATCAACTGTTACTTTGAATTCTGTCATTTATCCTGAGAGAGTCATAGACTCTGTGTCCAAGACCCTTTTGTGAGCTTTGGCAAAACTTTGGGGTGGCTTGGCACGGGAGGTAGACCTATGGTCTCTGGTACAGAACATTCCTGGTTCAATTCCTAGCTCCTCCTCGTGTGTCACAGTGTTGTTGAGCAAGACACTGAACCCCTAACTGCACCCCTGGACGGTAGCGTACTGCTCATGGCTCATCCATGATAGGTTCATTACAGAGAATGAATTTCCCCTCAGGGATTAATAAAGGATAAATTATTATTAACTCTCAGGGGATAAAGTACAAATAAAGTCGCTAGCTAATATTTCCTGGTTGAACAAGAGGACTATTGCAGGATTTAGATTAACAGGAGACCTCAAGAAGCAGGAGTGAATGGGAGTGAATGTGTGACAGACAGGTGACAAGTCCAGGTTAAACACTGCCTCCTGGCCAATGATCGCTAGGATTGGCTGCAGTCTCCCTAATCCTATGTAAAGGATAAGCAGTAGAAACTGCATAATACCAATGTAGCGTCTTGCCATGGACAATTTCTAATTTGAAACAAATAAAGTTAATCTAACTTGATCTAACTAGAGAGTAATAACAGGAAATACTAACCATCCCTCAACCAGATTGTAGGCTGCATTTTTCTCTATGAAGAACTTTTTCAATGTCAATGTAAAACAATAAAGACTCAGCGGAGGGAGCGGATGAATTGGCGTTAAATAGCTTTGGTCCTCATTTCACTGTGTTCTGGTATCTGGGTTTCACCTGGAGGTGTTGGTGTGTCCAATAAAGAAAAGACAGCCTGTGCATTGCAGTGGGAGAGGGTCTTCTGTGACTGCCTCATGACTATAGCATGATGGCTGTACAATAAAGGTCTGACTATTTCAGCTTACATAAGATGAGTCTTATGGTTTTAAATTCCAACAACGTACACAGTGTCTAAGAGTATGTCTTGTTGTGTGTGTGTGTGTGTGTGTGTGTGTGTGTGTTTTGTGTGTATACACACACACAAAAAATATATATACACACACACACACACACACATGTATGTATATATATATATATATATATATATATATATATATATACACACAGAAAAAGAAAATATAAAAATATAATGACAACTATCAGTGAGCTGCTTCTTCTAATTCCAAATTAATAGTGGTATTCTGGGGACCAGTCAACCTGTCCTTTTTTTTTGCTTGTCTAAAACAGAGAGCACTGGCGTCAATGTGACAGCACGCCAGTCGACAAACCAATTAGTGGTAAATCGTCCAAGACGGCTCAGTATATTAAGAGGCTGGTTGTGGACCAATGTGAACAGACCCTAACTCTTCACAAAAGTTGAACGCTTTCAACTGGAACGTGACCACTTCAGGCATGAAATGTGTCTTTCATTTTACAATAGTGAGTTTGAAAGTTTCAATAATATTACTGTATATACAACCCACTCATGTGAATGGTTTTATTTGGGCACAGTGAGCGATCATATTTCTGTGTTTTGAAATGGTCTTCGGCTGAATATTGGATCGCTTGAGCCTCCTGCACCATCAGATAAGGACGCAGCACAGGTCCCCCCCATATTAAAACGGGAGAGGAAGTGATGACCAAAACACCGCCATAGGGTAAAACCTCGGGGCCGGGGCTCTACCTTCTTGTTGGCAAGCGAGGGGTCCTGACTGAGCAGCTGAGAGAGGTCAGGAACCCGAGCGCCGGCGGCAAAGTAGATCCACTCCTTTTCTATAGGATCCAGCTGAGTTCAGAGAGGGAGAGAAGATGGGGAGGGGCGGAGTCGGATGGGTCACGTGCACACAAAAACGAAAATGCACAGACATATGCGTTCGCACCCTGCCGTCCACATCCTGTTGTGGGCTGTGGTGATGAAGCTACAACTCAAAATGACTCACGGCAAACCGACACAAGGAGGGAAACATGCAGTTCACAACTTCAACAGTAATCAGTTCAATCATCTGCAGCACAGTCACAGAGCTGTGCGATGTTGGATTTTGTTGTTTTGTTTTTTTATTTTAGCACACTTTTACTAACTTTGGCCTCATTTTTCACACCTGTTTCAACACCTGTTTTGTGTGAGAAAACAGTTATAATGCTACAATTCCATCTCTTTTTTTTTTTTTTGACTAATTTTGCTTTTTAATAGCATCCAGCGGAGACTAATGGTGTAATTTGGGGGATTTTTTCTTAAATTAAAACAGGCAATGCTCACCAACCACCACCTGGAGGTTTTTAGGTTCTGCGGATTTGGATATTCACGCCATTATGTAATTGGTTCTTCAAATGATCTTCTCAAATCAGTTGCGCTTGGACAGAAAACCAAGACACAAACAAAAAAAGGAAGGGAAAAGAAAAAAGAAGAGACTCACAGCAACAGCAGCTGAGCCCACACTGCCAGACTCCTCATCCTGCTCCAACTCAGACTGAGACCAAAAAGAAAAAAAACAGAAGCATTACTTACAGACATGACAATGAAGTGTAACTCATCACACCCTGCGTGCGCACACACACACACGCAGGTCATGCCACTCAGTGCGTTCCTGCGGATAAGATGTGAACAAAGGGTGTCAGCCAGATAGAGGGTTAGTAATGACCTGGTGAGATGTGGGTGACACTTTCACACCAAGGAGGTGATGAATAACAACCCAATATACAATCAATCCAAAAAATCCGCGCTTGGGTTGCCTTTTCAAAATAGATGGGGTTGAGAGAAAAAACAAAACAAGCACAGCCCTTCAGCATGTGTATAAAAGTGTCATTGCAGCTGATTGATGTGTGTGTGTGGGGAGGGGGGCTTCTCCACTTTCTTGCCTCTCCTGATGAGGACAATCACGAATTGTTCACAGATCACACACATGACATTACAACACTCGGCCCCTTTCATGTCTCTGTGTCCAAACAGACAAATGTCAATTTGCCGAGCATGTGGAGGAAGAGTGTTTTCCCAGCTCGCTCCTCTCTGGCACTCAGCCATGCCAGGGCATTTAGGCTGGACATAAATAATGGCGGCGCAAGGAGAATACACCGCCGGGCACGAAAGGGGAAACGCTAATAGCCTTTCCACACATTCAATACCTTTCCTAGAGTTTGTTCAGTGAAACAATTAGCATCCGCTCTGGAGTAGATTAAACTCTGTGTTTGGAGTAAGGAACTTCTAGAACTGTAATTTGAAGAAATTCCTGATGGGGGGGAAGTTGGCTGACTACATCTGAAGAAGGTGAGAAGGGTGTTTCACTGGAGTTACATGTGAACCTCAAAAATGAAATTGGTTACAAGTCTGCCATCACATTTGCATCTCCATATTACAGTTCAAGCCGCCCCCCAAAGAAAAGGGTGAAAGTGGAGGCAGACTCCGGCGGTTTCTCTCTCATCAAGCTGTGAGATGAAACTAGGAATTTAAGCAATTCAAAGTAGCAAAGCTGAGATCGGAAAAACTCAAATGAAGAAACCAAAAAG
This sequence comes from Fistularia commersonii, assembly GCF_037954325.1. Lineage (NCBI taxonomy): Eukaryota > Metazoa > Chordata > Actinopteri > Syngnathiformes > Fistulariidae > Fistularia > Fistularia commersonii. The sequence continues at coordinate 7,463,309 of NC_141297.1, read as the reverse complement.
TGGAACATAGAAATAAATAATTAGATTAATCGTGGCCAAACTATCGTTGAGAAAATATGACTTAAAAAGAGAAAAGAAACCTCTGAAAAACAATATTATCCTGTTTCTTGCGTTATATAACATGATTCACACGTTCTCCGCAGGCGCCTGCGCTCAAAGTAAAACCACGTGGCTCCCAGACAAAAAACAAAACAAAACATTTTTACAAGTTTCTTCTTTTCTTTTTGCGAATAGTTTCCAAATATAACCTGGTTCTATAATTTTTTTTTTCCCCATAATAACCCATGTCCATCGGTATCATCAACCACATAATGCGGATGGTAGAAATAGCCTTAAATAAACAAGCACAATATCACAAGCTGTCATACATGAGACTGAGATTATTTGTAATGATCTTATCAGAGGTTTAAAAATGGCACGGAAACAAACATCACACCAAAGTTGCAAGTGGACGGAAAACACACGCATGGATTTGGGATCTTGGAGAGGAATGGGCCCCTCAAATACAGGACACAGGGGGAAAATAAAATTAAAAAAAAAATCAAATAAAATAAATAATGCCTGAAAGTCTGAGACCTTTCACGAACATACACAATCTGGCTGCAGATTCGTACATCCACACACTAACATATCTCGTGTGTGTGTTGTGGATGCCATCTAGAGATACACACCTTCCTCTGCCATGAATCCCAATCTCTATAATGGACACAAATCATCATTATCTTTCTAATGACTTCAAACATGTTACTATTTTACATAATAACACAGAGTTTCATTTAAATGGTGATTCTCCCTCTGCCCACTTCTCCTCCTCTTCCCCCTCCTCAAGCTCCTCCCACCCGATCTGAACATTCAGTTGGTTTACTAATCCAGGAAATTTATCTTGCGTCCCCTGGTGGGGCAAGGGGGTGAGTACAGGAAAAGTTAACGTCCCATTCGCCTCCAGGTTTTGCCATTTTTCTCTTTTATACGTACGACCCACTGCCGCTATTTTAACTTGAACTGCTACCTAACTGGGGTTGTTTCCTGCTCTACATACATACTATATATTTATATGCACCTTACCTACCTGCAATTTATATCTGCATACTTTAAGCTGATGCCTATGCGGAAAAACTTTTGCTCAGAATGACAAAGTCTCAGTCTAAGTCTAAAGAGGGAGTGAGTACTTGCATATATATATATATATATATATATATATATATATATATATATATATATATATATATATATATACATACTGTAAATGTATCACTAATTATCATGAAAAATCTTATTTATTGTTGTTTAAGGACTGGCATTTTCTCAAATTTCCATGGAAAATTGTGAAAATTTGTTATGAAATCAGTTATGAAAGAGTTGGGCATTTTTTCTAATTTCCATCAAATTCTAAAAAGCGAATTTCTCCACGGTTTTGTTTTAATTTTTTTTACATTTTCAGTGATTTCATAAAGTTATCTAACAGCGGTCTCTATACTGTCCTGCATTTTTTGCAGTATTTATTTCGCATTACAAAATAAAATATAATAAACTTACACTTTTCCTAATCCAACTGTGTAATGTGAGAGTTTGCAGGTCAAAGGCGACAGTACGAGCGGCATTAGTACTTTTTAAACGGCTCTTTTCATCTCCTCACCATCTGCGTGGGCAGATAATGTAAGAAAAACATCATGCTGGGGTATCAAACAAAGGCATAAAAGAACATTAATCTTTCAAAATCTATGATTATAAGCGCTCAAAGTTTACTGCGTGAACAATATGTAAAGATCCTTCCCGGGGATTATGGAGCATTTAACTGGCACACATTGTGCTCATTGTCACAAGCGTTAAGTGCATCCATGCATTCGTTCCGAGCAGCTCGTCCATTTATGTAAAGACATAAGCCCTTTGACCTCCCCCTGCTCCCCCCCGGCAGCTAACTTTCACCCAGTGAAAGTGCGGGTTTTTTTTTCTTTTTTTTTCTGTCTTCTATCCCACAGTGATGCTCTGTGTAAACATCAACATGAGCCACATCACCGACGGCTTGTGACAACCGCTGACTGAGGCGCGGCGATAAACGCCCACAAAGAGGTTGCTGTTGTGAAAATTAAAGAAACGCCTCATTCACACATTTAGCCGGTTGAGATTTCAGCTTGCAGCGTTTTATTCTGCTGAATCACCGGGGAACAGCGAGATTGGAATCTGGGTCTCGGTGGAAAAAAAAAAAACTATTTTCAGGAGCCTGTTTTTTTATACTTATCCGGATATCTGTTTGAGTGTTCATAAATTACATCTGATACAAAACACAGACCATTTGTCTCCTCCAAAATATGGGATGGTTTGGTTTTGCTTTCATGGATTGATAACAGGCTATGTATTATAAGAAAAGATGAGTGCAGTACCTGACAATTTTTAGATAGTGTTTTTAGACACAAATGGCCTCTAGCCATGAAGCGGTTATCAACATCCTGACATTTTTTTCAGTATTTTTTCTTAACTTTCAGGTAATAATAAGCATTCTGAGTCTTTTAAGAGATTCATGATTCATGGTAACGTCTACATATTTTTTTTCATTAAATTTTTGTTTCTTCCTGAGTACCTGAATTTTCTTGCAGAATTTCTTGCAAATGATTTTTCTGCATTATTCTTGTAAATTGCTTTTTTCCCTTCGACAGAGGAATCATTTTCAATGTACACGTTGGATTGCATTTTCCCATGATTCTGAAAATGGACTGATGCGACACCTTTTACCAAATATTCAGATGAATTTAAATAATTAAAAATAAAAATTCATTACAAAAAATAAATAAAAATCACAATATCACAAATATTTAGATCAGAATGGAAGCAGCCTGTCACCTCTGCAGCGTTCCCCTGCTCAGCACGTGACATCGCTTCCTCCTGACGTTGCTGCGGACACGCCGAGGCATCCGCCACGTCCCACTGAGCGGCGCCCGGCGTTCTGCTTGGACCCGGGCGCCTCTGTCCGTCCACATCTGCCCTCTGAGGTTTGGCGTCCCGGTCATTCAGCAGCTGCCTGTATTTCTTCTTCAAGTGAAGGTACTTCTCGCCCTGGGAGGGAAAACAAAATAATTATGTCCTTTCAAAAGGGAAAAACAATCAACACTAAAACACACATCTGAAGAAACCAGTGTCCATAAAGAGAATTAAGCAGTAGATACAGACTGCATTACACAGCTATGAAAACTGCCTAGTAGAAACCTGCATTCTTTCAAATGATCAGCAGGGGGCGACTTATGCGGCAGCAGAGTGGGTTCAAATGAATTAGCTACTGACAAAGTCTTCAAACAGCTCCTCTGATATTCAGCCCATATTTTAAGAGGCAAAAACTTTCCCATTCAAGAACATCAAATGTGAATTTTTTGGATTCATCAATCTTTGTCTGACAGTAAACTGAATTGGACCTGTGTTTTTCACCTTTTTCTGACTTCACAGATGAATCCGCTCATATATTAACCAAGAAAATCTTAAATCAATGATGAAAGTCATAGGTTGCAGCTCAGAGACATAGTATAAGAAAATGATCCTACTTCTTACTGGATTTACTAACTCAGTAAATAGGATTCATGGTTTGAATCAGTAGTTTAATTTCTTCTTCCATGAAAATATATTTTATCAGTTAACCACAAACCGCAGACATACAATTCGTTAACGCCTTTTAACTTTAATTTTAAAGAGTTGGCTGTTGTGACTTCACACACAACCATAATGTGGCTTTTGAAACAGTCTGGTTCTGAAACATGACGTGTTGATGAGTCTGTTAAAACCTGTTTCCAATTACTTTCAGACGCTCCTATCTCAGTGTAATAAACAGATAAGCTATTCTCCAAAATAAGAAAAAATTCTTTCTGGATGTATTCAAACGACACCTGAAGCTAAACAGGGAAAGGCTAATTGTCTGTAGTTTTTCATCCTCATATTGCGACTTACTGTCCAGTTATCTTTATACTAAGCTAAATCAAACTAACTAACCTGAGCTATGAGCAATCACATAAATTCTTCTGCACAAAAAGTGAAGAGAATTTCATCACACTCGTTTATTCCCAAAAAACATTGAAGGGGGCCAGCGGCCAACACTCTAGCCTTATGGCACGGGTTTTCTTGTTATGAACTCCAGGCTGAGTGGGATTCATGTTCTCCCCCTGCTTGCCTGGCTTCTCTCCAGCTTCTCCATCTTCCTCCCAAAGTCCAAAAGCAGTCAGCAGGTTCACTGAACACTGTAAATTGTCTGTTTATGTGAATGGTTGGATGTCTATATATGTGGCCCTGTGATTGGCGACTTCTGTGTACAGGATAAACGGAACAACTAATGAATAAATTACTGAAATCTGGCGTGAGAAGCTCCAGTGACACGTGACATCACTCTGAGAAACGTGTAACAAGAGCTTTTTCCAGAAAAGGTAAAAATATGTCGGCCGTTTACTCACATTCTCTAACTTCACCACGGCGATCCGGTCGATGATGAGCTTAAATTCCTCTCTGTATTTTGCTGCCAGGGGGAAAAAGAATGACTTGGCATGAAAAGATGTTAAACCAAACACAGGGATTCGTTTCTCAAGTTGAACCAAATACTTTCGCGAGAAGCCAACATGTCACACGAGGGAAAAATATAATAGTAACAGCCCTGGTTTTAAATGTAGAGCTTGAAACTGGGGGCTGTAAGACAAGGCAGGGGACAAATATTTATATCGGGCGAAACAGTAATTTATCATCTTGACGTTCATATTCCTACACTTTCTCTGGGAAGGAGATACAGTGACGTTTTAACAGAATAAACATTCAAACTAAATTGACTGAATTTTGGGGCAGATGTTCAAGTGAAAAGCCAAAAACCAAGAGCTGGGTGATAACATTTCAAAATATACAGATGCCCCTTTGGAATAACATTAATATGTCACAGTATCTTTTTATCCAACTTTTGCTTTTTTGATAAAAAACAACACCACATATATTAACTAAGCATTGGGCCACCAGTGTCTGTCACACTCTTTGGGGGCACATTTAATTTTTGTACAATTTCTTGGAATCTATTGGTAGAAGTTTTCTCTGTTTGTTTTGGTTTATGTGGAGGCAATTTCTTAGGGACTGGCTTTTGTTTTGTTTTGCACTTTTTGTACAAATACTGAGACATCCATTAATGTTAATTTAATCTTGCTCTTTTTAATGTTACTTTTAGGAAAACTCCTTCCATTTTTCATATTTGGACATACGTTGCAAATTAAAAACATTGTCGGTCAGATTTTGATCTTTCAAAGAATTCGGAGAACAAATCCCTAGATTTCCTTACATTATTCATCTATAAAGTTAATATGGCACGTAAGTGATGATGTTACTGTGCATAAATCAGAAAGACACACTGATTCTAATTATCCTCCATTGGAAAAGCTACCGGAAAGCGATTCACTCCAGCTTCGGCAAACACACAAACAGATTTGTTTCCCCCCAAAGGCAAAAAGTCTACATCTCTGGCGGTAAAGTTTCCATGTAGGAACATAAACAAAGTGGATCTGATTATCAGATGAACCCTGAGTGACTTGTTTACACCAGGCAGTAGATACTTGAGCTTTAAATGATTGAAAACACAAAAGGTAAATGGAATGCTTAGGTGCGGAGGGTCCTGCAGGCCCTGGAGAATTAAAGCGTTTCCTTTTTCCTGATGTGCACGGAAAGAACATTTGTCGTGATTTACTTTGCACAGGTTGGGCTCACAACAACAGGAAATCCAAAGGAAGCAGCCACTTGAATGTGTCTAAGCAAAACAAGTTGCATGGCGAGTCGAATAGTAACCTGCACTGACAGACACATGTTCAACCCCCGCCATCCCCCGAAACATCCCTGCCCCAGTTTTCTGATGAAAAAGCCCCCGCCCCGCCTCATTAGAACTGTAAACCCAGTCATGCATGTGGACTTAATTATGATTAAAAAGCTATCATCACAATTACAACGTGAAAAGCTGCCCCCACATGCTAGCAGCGGCGGTTAAATACATGGGAAGCACTTTCCTAATTGGACTGCAGCGTCAGATGGTGGAGTGTCGACAACTGCACTGCTGAGTCTGCAGCTGGTCGAGAACACAAGGTCACCATGGATAAGCCGTGTTTGTGTTGCAGGTCGTCTCCGCAAGTTAAAGGACGGCCAGATTTTACTCGTGTAATAACAAACTTTGTGTGGGACTTTAAACTGCCGGAAGATGTTTGTTGGGAAGTGCCGAGGGACACGGGAATCACAGATTGACTGTGTGCCACATAAAAAGTAAATAAATGGTATATTATGAACGAGGATTATATCACAGCTTGATCATTTTAAGACGGTGTCATTTCATGATCATTTTTTGATACTTCTTTCTGAGTTTTCTTTTTTTGCTGATCATGCTAAGGTTTTATTCTTTTAGAATTTTGAGTCAGTTATTTTCCAATTTAAATAATTTCACACTTCAGGGAATTTCTTGCTTATTTTTACCTTATATTGGCAAATTCATGTTATTTCTGAGGTAATTTTATGCTAATTTCAAAGTGTTTTCTTGGTGACTTTCCAGCGTTGCTTTTGGTCTCGTCTATGACTTTTAAGATCCATTCTCTAGTGACATTTTTCCATCTATTTGACATCAAGCAAGTGACTTTTCCAACCAATTTCCCACAAAAATTGGCTATAATTGCACCAATAGCCAGATACCTATAATTTAGACAATTTTGTCTCAAACTGCTCATGTTCAGACCCCCCCCCCCCGCCCAAAAATGGATATAGCCGGATATTGTGGCCCCCAATTGTCAAAAACACAAATCACACACAAACAATACACATTTTATCCTCAATGAAACAACTTTAATCTCAGGTATTTTTGAATATGAATCTCCCTCAGTAGATTGGAATTTTACCTGTTATAAGTTTTTAAAAGACATCATGTGGCATCAATATTTTTTATGATTATTGAAGAGACAGCCATGTTTTGATTATTTATGTAGTTATTTGGGGGATTTATTTATCTGTTGTAAGGATTAAATATGTTTTTTTAATTTTCTAATAAATCACATTATTCTAGTCCTGAAAATTATCTTGAGGAGTTGATCGGAGTTGATCTTTATGAACAAGCCAACACTGGAATACATCCACAAGCTAGTGTCCATTGCAGCCAAATATGTGGAGAACTGTGTTCATATCAGTAAAGTATGTGGGTGGAGAACATTTGAAAAGAAGTAGCAGTTATAAATATCTCTGTAGTATTAAACTCCTCCTGTGGCAGGAAACTGTTAAAATGATGATAAAGAGAGCAGCACCAGCACGGCAGTCTTGTGACACAGCAGGGCGACCCATTAATCAATAAAATGACATAAAATACATGAAAATGCCACTGAGAAATTACCTATAAATCATTGCAAAACCACACAAAAATCAGCAATACTTACAAACACCCATACACATGCACAACAACACACACACAGAAATATGGGGGGAAAAAACTTGAATGAGCAAGAAAATCTGCAGTACATTATTCATTTTGAGTGAGTAGTACTTCAAGAAATTCTTGAGAAATTACAGAAAAAAAAGATTTATTAGGATATTACCTATTGTGATTATCAAATTATACAAAAAGAAACAATATTTAAATTAGATAAATATTAGCTCAGTGGCACCTGCAGAGCAGTAGGGGATCAGCCACATAATAAAATTATTGAGTATCTTCCAAATATTCCCCTTTCCATGGAAGGAAACATAAAGTCAAGTACATTAGAGGGCAGCAGCTGGGCCTTTATGTCAAACAGCAGGGTGAAATGTTCCTGATAAAAAATTAATAAATACAATTAGTGAAAAGTATCATGAAAGTATGAAATACAAAAATTTAAACAAAAATATTAAAAACATATATAAAAAAGATATAATATAAACACTCCCCCAGAAAAAAGTATACAAAAATTGCAAAGTTGGGGTGTAATCACCTGAAAATAAGCAGGAAAAAAAAAATCAGAATAAGGGAGAAAAATGGCTTAAATTACACGAGGAAAAATGTGGGCACCTCAAACGTTGTTGAGTCATTATCTAAATGATTCAAATGACCCCTGAACAAATGATAACTGAAAATATTTGAGAAATTACACCAAAAGAAGAAATATATTCGAAAACAAGGAACAGAAAACAGTAACTGTTACTGTTTTCTTTGTACAACAGTCAATTTACTTTGTCAATATTGGCCAAAGTGGCAGCAATCCTGCCATGTCTAAACAGTACATGGGTGGGGAAACCACAGACCAGCCAAACAGCCAAAACTTCTCCCAGATATTCCCTGCCACAGGGGAAAACGGAAAAATGATAATTGTGATACAGCAGGGTGACACATTAGACCTTTGCCCTTGTAACAATATACTTATAACTGATGGAAAAACATCACCAAGAATATATTTAAGACATAATGAATCAAGAAAGTACGGATTTTCCTTGAGGCTGCATCCTTCAGGGGTTAGCATAGCAATTTATCTTCTTGCATCTAACCCTATTCTAGGTTTTATCCTGCATCTTTTACTCCAATACCAACTAACTTCTTGTCCTCTCTCATTCCATTCATAAATCTCCTCTGTTCTTCACCTTCAGGTTACCTCCGTCACAGGGTCTCCAAGCCAAACATCTGCCTCCATCTAACCCTGCACCCTCTGCTGTCGCACAAACTAACCTCCTATCCGCTTGTCTTCATCCAGAAATCTCCCCCAGCCTGGCACTTCCAACCGCAGCATCCTTCTACCCAGATCTGCACCATCCTTCCTCTTCACAATTCCCAAACCATCTCTGGCCTCTCCATCTACAAAACATCTAATGTGTGCAGAGCCTTTAAAATAAAAAAATAATTAAAATAAAATAAAGATATTATTTTACTAGCCCAAAGCCTACAAAAAAATCATGAATGAAAAAAAAAAAAAACAACTAAAAATGCAGATAAAAATTGGTAAAAAAAAAAACAGATAGTAATGCAGCAAGCTATTAGCATTGCTTGCTAATAACACTACTGTGCAAGTAATATGTTTCATCAATATTTACAAAACTGGCTTGAATACTGTCATGACTGTGAGGTATGCAGGGGGTGAGATATCTCCTTGATTTTCTCTCCCACGGTGGGAAAAAAATATGAGAAATTAAAATAGCAGCTGGGCCTTCATTTGAAACGAGAGGGCATTATTGACCAAACTTAATCATAAGGAAAGTAACTAATGGGTTATCTATAACCTAAGAAATGTACTTGATATTATGATGATGTTTCCTTAAAATAATCCAAAAAGTTACAGGATGTAATCATGAAAACATTAGTTGACAGCTAATGGCACTCTTAGCTAGCAACATTGCTGCCACTGTAGCTATCAATTTATTGTTTTGATATTAGCATAACTGGAAGGAATGGTGCCATGTCTGCACAGTATGTTGTAGTGAGAAAGGTGGTAAATATTCTCTACTATGTTGGGGATGCAGAGAAATTATAATTCTATAATTCTGCAGCGAAGGGGTGTGGAGGGGGGCCACAGCTGGGCCTTCCTACGACACGGCGGGGCGAGCTTGTCCGATGATGGATTTGTTCAGGTCCTCAGCGACGGGGAGGAGGAAATGACACAATCCCTGCCCAAAGTGAAGCCCGGCGGAGGGCTTTTAATGCAAACCAGATGTGTGTGTTACGCCAGTGGAAAGGGGGACAACAATGGGAATGTTGTGTAGAGAAAAGTGAAACGAACTTTAATCCAGGTATTAAGTCTTGTTTGAGTTCGACCCCCCTCCCCCACATCATATCACTATGACACCGTCACCCCGCGCCGTTTTCGTGCTAGTATCATCACAAGACGTCGACGCGGGGAACCCCCGGAGTTGGCGACGCCACTTACCACGCAACTGCGGGTCCCCGTGGCCGATAAAGGACTTGAACGTCTTGAGAATGTCAGAGTTTCTGACTTTACCCGAGTTCCCTCCGGCGGAGAAGAAGTACTCCAACAGCGACTCCTCGGTCACATCACTCATGTTAGCTAGCTCCGAGCTCGGAGCGTGTCTCCCTGTCCCTCTCCCGTGCGCGGCTGTTTCTTTGCTAGCTTTTTTGATGCCAAAGACGTTAGCCGCTCTTGCTTTTCTTGTTTTTAAATATAGCTTAACGGAGTTATCATTCAGCCATCATGTCGACCTCCTGGCTAATTTGTTACTCCCGACCCGCCTAAGCCAAAATTTCACTCCACCCGTAAGAGGAGACCTCCGCCGCAGCCACCGCTCAGTCCCACCACCTCCTCCTCCTCTCCGCTCCTCTGTTTAACCCTTTAGCGGCCGCCATCTTGGCTCCAGTGGGCCGCGCGTGTTTCCGGCGTGGGTTCACCTGAGCCGGCCAGGTAACAGGAGTGTGTAGGACTAGTTGTTTTTACTATCCATACACACACCTTTCACAGAACTTGAAATGATAAATAAAAGTAATTCTGGCTCAATAACATGCTCTAAAATAACTTGCTAATAAAATTATTGGGGAAAAAAGTACCAGGAAGTAAAATAAATGACATAAATTAATTTGTTTAAAATATCCAAATGACTTAAGAATGGGAGAGAAATTACCATATGATCATAAATAGATTGCTTGAAAACTGATTGATTGTATCAGCCTAAACAAATGGTAAGCTGTACAGGAAAGTGGCGAGGCCAGGGATGCTCTATCGTTAAGAAACAGCTGTACTGGTGAAAAGACAGGAACCAGAGCTGGAGGTGGCAGAGATGAAGATGTTCTCTTTTGGAGTGACCAGGATGGAGAGGATCAGCAATGAGTTCATCAGAGCGACACCACATGGTAGATGCTTTGGAGAGGAGGGATAGTGAATATATTGGGAGAAGGGTGCTGAGGTTGAAGCTGCCAGGCACGAGGCCTAGAGGAAGACCAAAGAGAAGATTTATGGATGGAGTGAAGGGGACATTAAGTTGAGGATGCGGGGAACAGGGTTGGATGGAGGAGGTTGATTCGCTGTGGCGACCCCTGAAGGGAAAAGCCGAAAGGAAAAGAAGAATATATGTCGTAATCGGGTAGCTAGCATTATATGCGGGAGCATCTGTACCGAATTCAAGCTGGAGGTGCCAGGATCACAGTGGGGGGTACCATCCATCCATCCATCCATCCATCCATCCATTCATCCATTCATCCATTCATCCATCCATCCATCCATCCATCCATCCATCCATCCATCCATCCATCCATCCATCCATCCATCCATCCTTCCATCCATCCATCCATCCATCCATTATCTACCGTTTATCCTACACTTAGGGTCGCAGGGGATGCTGGAGGATGCTGGTGCACCCTAGACAACACCCTAGTCAATCCAAAGGACCATGATGAACTTCTAGTTCCAGGTGGACAAACTGGTGATGGCCGTCCAAGCGGACATATTGGCGGTGGAGATGCAGCAGAAGATAGATCCATCAGAGGGACGGCACCTGTCAGATGATCAGTCTAACTGAGAGGGTTTGGACATATACAGGAGGAGGGATGGTCAAGGAGATTTATGGATGAAGACAAAGAGAAATGGAAGTTAGTTTGTGTGATAGGAGATGGTACAGGGTTAGATGGAGGCAGATGTTTGGCCTGGAGACCCCGTGATGGAGTCTGTCCAAAGGTGAAGAAGAACAGGATAAACCTCAGTTAGTGGGTGTGACAGAGGAAGATCCAAGATAGAATCAGATGATCTCTGCTGTGGTGATGCCCCATTGAGCCGAAAGAAAACGAAATGTAAATATACACTGTATATGTATATGTGATGCACCGCCTCAAAATTGGAATTATAAGTATGTAAAGCAGACCTGGGCATATTACGGCCCGCAGGCCACATCTGGCCCACTGTACAATTTTCTTTGAATATTTTAGTATTTTCAATCAATATTGAATTTAGAAACAACTTATTTTTTTCTTTTTGTTTAATTTTGTTTGGATGATTACATATAAAATACTATTGGTACATTTATATGATCATGAATGATTTTAAAGTTGAAATAAATTGCCAAAAAATTTAAATATTTAAATTGCAATTTTCATTTTGTTCAATTTACATGACACCTAGTTGGCCCGCGCATAAAATTTAAATAAGAAATGTGGCCCGCCAGTCAAAATGATTGCCCCCCGATGTACAGGTTTTGCATTAAAAAAATGAAAACATATCTTTACAATTTGATGATAAGTTCCATTAAATAATTAAAAGAATACATTTTAGACAGCAATTACAATTTGACATTGCCCTCAAATCACAGAGCAATAACCTGGAAATCTGCAGTAAAGGAAACGAGTTATAAAATAAAAAATAAAATCCAGCAAAAAAATTATCAGAAAAATCCCCCAAAAACATTTTGTAAGAAAATATTGATTCCCGATTAAAAAATTACAAGGGAAGAACCAACAAGAAATAAAAGCAGAGGAGGAAATATTGCCAATTACTAATCATTATTGATTGATATTATCAAAAAGGAAAAAAAATGTACATCTCTAAGCATGCTGAAAGCGGGGCCGTCGACTCCACGTTGCATTTGGGTCACACTTGTAGCAGCCGCAACCCCCAACAGGTATTAGACCCCGAACACGACGTCGGATTAATTGTGCGATTGCACTGTAAATATTAAATGTACCAGACTTACATTTTAATCCTCCTGTAGTATCGGGTCTCCATTTAATTTCGAAATGCCTGATTTGTACTTCGTGTTTTAGGCTGCGGCTCAGAAAAAGACAATATTGTAATTACAGTAAGCTTCTTACCAGCTGATACAATTATAGAGGTGAGGAGTTTACACTGTCGTGTGAAAGTGGGACCTTATGCTCTTTTCAATTTCAGGAGACGACACAACTTTTACGAGATGTTTGATCCCGCGGCATATGTCTGGTCTTTGTCCCGCGTATTAATGCCAGAGAGCAGCTGGAGATAATTTATCACCTTGTCGTCTCTGTCGTGCATTGCGAGTCAGTGGAGGGGAGAAAAAAAAAAACACAAAGAGGCATCGGCTGTGGCTCGGTTTCTATTTTGAATAGATATTACTTTAGTTAAAATGCAAAGTATTCATTTCTTATTGATTTATTTTTTTAATCATCATTATACAGAAGGTTTTCAGTCAGCGGCATTGCAAGGCTTTTATTTGGAAAAAACGTGTCAAACCCACCTCATCGGTGGAGGAATGATTTTAAAAAGCTCAAGCTTTAAAACAAACTGTGACGGCATTCCAAAAAAAGTTACTTCCATGGCGAATTTAATAAAATAATAGAATTCTTCATCAGCTAACGGAGGGAAAGACTGCTAGTCCAAATTGTCCTCCCCAAAATAGAACATGGAAGGAAATTAAAATAGCATATTTACAAAAAAATGTGTTTGATATTTACATATTTTTTTATATGAATTTTATTGTTTGATAGTTTCTCTGCAAATGTCTCAAATAGTAGAGTAATAAACAAAAGGGTTTTGCTGAGTTGCTGAGTTAGCGGCTAACAGCAGCGACTCTTTCTTCGGGTGACGGGAAGCTAGCATAGGAAGCATGCTAAATGTCGCGTTCCCTCTTTATGGCAACTCTTTCCTCGCCAGACTTGACATTAGAAAAGGTCGTCGTAGTTGTAGTACAGATTAAGTATTAGAAAAAGTTGAATTAATCTTGAAAATGTAAATATTATTAGTTTGCCAGCCTTCGTGTGAAGCCTTCTTTCGTCCTAGTGTCTTTGAATGGTTGCCGCCTTATTAGCAGCTAGCAGTGCTATTTTTACTTTAGATTCATACACACGAAAATCTCGAGATTTATTAACATTTTTTAACTTTGCTTGCTGTATTGTTGCAATCTGCCAACAAGTAAATCTATCCGACACAAATTGCTTTCATTACCTTTCTCCAGGCAGCCGTCAAAGACATGGTCGGGTAAAACTAATATTTCTCACCGGAACATAACTTTTTCATATATTACTCGTCTGTTTTATTTTTCTCACAGATGCTTTTCGTCCTGGTGGACTTATTTTTAGGGCTCGTGCTTTTCGCCTGATATTTCCTCAGAATTCCATTTCCCAATTTCAGTCCAAACATGATTCTCACCTGCTCATTACTGTTTTTTTTATTGGTTTTGTATTTTTGTATATGTAGCGAGGTAAAGAGTCTAGGGAAGACGTGTTGACCTTCACAGAGACAGAAGGTCAGACACCCGTGTCACGGTTTAATGGTATTATAATGATTAACACGCTTTTTTTTTTCTCGACTTTGGTGAAGGGTCTCTCCATCGGTGGCCAGATGTTGATCTCCACTTGAAGGTCAAACACCAGTTCCACGCCGGGCCGTGGAAGTGATGAAGGGCAGATGTTCCCAGGGTGATCCGGTCCATATGGCGTCCGCTGGTCCGCCGGGCCTTTTCACAGCACGGGTCATGTAAACACGCTTCTTTATTTTGTCCCGCCCCTGTAAAACATGTCCTAAATCCAATCACCTCGTCCATCTAAAGGGGATGACGTTGATGAATGGAGGTGGGAGGCGGGTGGCGCCGGTAGTAGGGAGCCGTCGGCCCCCGTTGAGCTTACAGGATGGGGATGGCGGGGGGCTCGGGGGGCCACCAGGAAGCAGCCGGAGCTTAAAGAGGGGATTGTTTGGACAGACAATGGTGTCTACCTGGGTCTAATCCTCCCCCCTGCTCAAAGAGAGTTCAGGGATTGGCAGAGTTTTAATAAATGAAAGTGCTCCTATAAGCGGGATTTGCCAAAGTGCCCCTTTGTGTTAATCGGACATTTTTTACAGCATGGTTTTTGACATCTGTCGGCGTTAACCCCCTCCCGCCCCGGCTGCCTGCAGAGGACGCATCCGACGCACCTCACGCCAGGGCCAGATGCAGATCCCAAGCAGGGTGGATGCCGCCATTACAAATAAATGATTAAAATATTGCAAATATATTCACGCGGGGCATTTTCATCTATTCATCTATCGTCCTAAACTTGCCCGACGTCACTGCAGACGAGGAAGGCCGAAAAAAAAAAAAAAAAAAAAAAAAAGACATTTCTTGACAATTTGTACCGAATCGTGACTTCCAGCACTGCATTTGACCCTTCCTTTCCCCGGATTTTTGTTTTGATTTGTTTTTAAGGTGTTCCATCCTGTTTCTGCATTCACGTCATAAATATTCAATTGTGAGGCTATGGGCCGCAGCTATCGGTTTCATCCTTTCATTACTCACCTGGAACAGGATGTGGAACATCAGGCCTCCAGCGGGCGGCGTCTCATTAATCTCTTAGTCCGGGCTAATAGAGCCCTGATCTGTAATTACTTTGTGGCTAAAATAGAAAGCTGCATTTGAATGATTAAACTCGGGCGTATCGGCTCGGGAGCGTAATAAAATTGTTTTAAAATCAAGGATTACAACCTTAAATCCTGCCGTGGCCAGATGTGAGAAGGGGAGGGGGGCCGCCGTCCCGGACGAGGCAGCGGGCGGCGGGGAGGTGGGGTGGAAGATTAAGTGGAAAATCCCAGCGGAGCGCCGTGTCTTTTGCCTGCAGCTTAGGGGCTTGTGTGCACTGGACACGCTGTAATCCAGAGATTAGCTGATATAATCACCTGTAAATACATCTTGGCCATCAGCGCGCCGTCAGACATGAGCAACGTGCGGTTTGTGGGAAGCAGCGGCGGCAGACGGCGGCGGCAGACAGGCTGACAGCTGCATGGAATCTGACCTGACTCCAATTCCCAGAAAATAAAGGGAGCAGATGAAACCGCTGTAGATTAAGGGAAAAAAAAAAAAAAAACAACAAAACAAAACCAGACAACCACTTCGCTGTGTCTGTTTTTTTTTTTTTTGGGGGGGGGGGGGGGGGGTACATGAAAAAGGTCAGGTGGCTGAGGTGAATCTGCAAGACAAATGGATCCCATTATGAAACTTTGGAATTGAAAACATCTGAAATAAATAAAATACAACCGATTTAAAAAAAAATCTCTAGTAGGCTGAGTTTTTAAATTAAATTTAAAAAAAAAAATCACGTTACTTTTGAGTTCACTTGACATGGGTTCATTATTATTATTTTTTGATATTATCATTCATCATCTATACTGAGAGGCCATGTGCACCCTGGATCGATCACAGGGCCACATAGAGAAATACAACCAATCACTCATTCACACCTTTTGGCAATTTCCAAGCACAAGTGAACCTTCATAGTTTTTGACTGTGAGAGGAACTCGGGGAAGCCAGAGGAAACCCACACAGACACTGGGAGACCATGGAGACTCCACACACAAAGGTATCCCTCTCTGAATCGAACCAGGGACCTTCTTGTTGTGAGGCCGAAACACCAACCAGCGTGCGGTCAAGCTGCTCAATATTATCATTATCATTTCTATTATCATTGTAATTATTATTATTATTATTTCTCTCCTAAGGTGAATTTGTGAAGGGTGAATTCTTTACACTTTTCAATATTTTATCATTTTATTTTGATGTTTCTTTACAGGTTATTTATGAATTTTATTTTTATGAGCTGAACTGGAAAAAAATAAAAATAAATATGCATACATATTTTTCAAATGTTTGCTTAATATATCTAGAAATGCTTTCTCACTGGCGGGTCAACTCCTTCCTCCTCTTCCTCCGCCTGCTGCCTGACCCGAAAACCACCAGGGACGTCACGACCAGTTTACCTTGTTTTAAAAGCTCCAGATTTCAGACTGAGCCCGTCTGGCCCCGACATTGCTCCATTAAAATGGATTAAACCATTAGAAGATGGACTGTATTTTAAGTATTTTAAGCTTTTTTTTTTATTTAAATTTTTATTTTATTTATTATCATCATCATCATCATCAACATCATTATCCTGTAAGACACTTGAACGTCATTCCTGAAAGAGGAAACACATGATTTTGGTTGGTAGCATATTCATGCCTGGCAACAGAACAATATTAAGACTACATCAATGGAAATAATGTACAAATCATGGAAGCACACAATATAAACAATATCTTTTATATATATATATAAATGTATATATACATATATATATATACACATACATATGTATGTGTATATATATACACATATATATATGTATGTAAAACATAGTAGGCATAATAAATATTACACATGAACAAAACTAGGAAGTAAACAAAAGTTATTTGGTTTTTCAGGGTGGAAGTGGTCGGGACAAACAAAACATAACAAAAAAAACCTAACTACAAACCAGGGGTCGATTGAATTCCAGGCGGTGGTCCGCGCCTGTCCTTTACCCATAAACAAATTTCAAAACAACTGATTCGAATCTGTCGGAGACGTGGGGGATATATGTTTACATATACATATATATATATTACATATATATATATATTTATGTATAGTGCGGGGAGTTCCTCAAAAAAGCTACTTCACTCATATTCAGTCATTGTTTTTGATATGAATAGGGGAGTTATTTTGAGATAAACAGGAAGTGGTTTGAGAGGAAAAAAATGCTATGATTGGATGTTCTAACATCAATTTATCTTTTTTTTTTTTCTTTTAATGTGAGTCAAAATGTTTGCCGCTGAAATCCGAAAAAAGTGTTGACTCGCAAATCCACTTCGGACGTCGCGTCACTCGATCGTTCTTTAACTGTAAACTGAAAAGAAAGAAAGCAAAACTTCTGGCTGGAAAACCAAAAGGTTTTGTCACAAATGTATACTTTTTTCCAAACATTTCCCTTGTAAATAGAATGTTGAGGGAAAAGCGCTTTATGTGTCATTCCATGATTTCTATAGTTTTAAATAGTTTTTTTTTTAATTTATTGTTAAAAAAAAAAAAAAGAGCATGAGGTTAGCGGTTACCGGAGGTTGATGGCGGCTCGGTGAGGAAGAACGCCTTGTCTTTGGGTGTTTTAGCGCCATCACAAGTAAGGGGATTGTTAAACTTTATTGAATTATTTTTTTGGTGTTTGTTTGGTTCAGTCAGGAAATTGATAATCACATACACACACGCACACACTCCATACACCCATCTGTACACGACACAAACAATAAATCCCAATTCATTGCGTGTATGTAAATGTACTTTCACTCTTTAGTGATTCTTCTACTAATAACTGTGCAATATCCTTTCTTTTTTTTTTTTTTTCTTCTTTTTTTTCTCTCTCGAGCTTTTATCGTCGCAAACCGGCAGCTAAGCGAGTGCCAGGGTGTCCTCGGCCACGAGGTGCCTTCTCTCTCTCTTTTTTTTTTTTTTTTTTTTTGGGCAACAGGAAGTAGTTCTTGGAGCTCTAGCTTCCTTCCTTCCCTGCTGCATAGAGGGTGGAGGAAGCCCTGCCTCCGCCCCCCCCAATTGGTTCACCCCCAACCCTCCCCAACCCATCTCCGGTGATGCTACTTCCGTCGCAAAGTGCAAGCAGTTAACGGTCTCCCTGCCTCTCTCCCCCCTCCACGCGGGAACGTCAACGCAACAGCAGAAAAACAAATAAAGGTTCAATATTGTCCAAAAATGATCGCCTTCCCCCCCCCCCAAAAAAAACAGTCCAGAAGGGAAGAAGCTGGTCAGGGAGAGAGAGTGTGCATTTGTGTTTCAGGAAATCCCCCACCCACCCCACTGTGTCCGTGCAATTGGAGTTCCTCCTTGTGCCCGCGTGGTTGGACGTTCACACCTCCCTGCAAGACAAAGCAGAAGACGCACTCAGATAACATGCACACGCACACATTTTGATTAAAAAAAGGCAACGTTGGGCAGAATATTTGAAGGGCAAATAATCCCTGTGTCGTCTCTAAGGGGTCGATCCCAGGGGCTCTATATGGTTCAATGATCTGTTTCATTATAAATGTCATGACTTGATTTTATCTACTTATTTATCTACTTATTCATTCACTTGTCCACTGCGATCTCCCCCAGCAGATATCTGCTCATTTGTTAGCCACGTATTTACTTGCGCATATAATATTTTTTTACTCCGGTATTTTAATTGATCTCACGCTATATCTATATATGAAAACAATTTTGTGAGATTTTTTTAAAACCTTTTTTTTTTTTTATAAAAGAATCCAAACCCATTAAGCCATCTTTTTTTAATATGAATTCCTTTTTTTAGCTTTCATAATTTATTTATCTATTTTTCACAATTTGATTCCACTAGAGCTAATCTTAACATGACATTTTTATTTTTATTTTTTCACTTTTTCCTATATTCTGCTCCATTTCCTCACTTCCTGTTTCATTTATGGTACATTGTTCTAGCTAAGTGTTTCACCCGCTGGCGTATTTGTATGCAAAGTGCTGACTCACGATGCGGTGAGGGTGGAGTTGAGGACCAGGGTGGTGCGTATCCTGTAAAGCTGAGCCAGCGTCAGCTTCTTGTGCTGCTGCGTCGGCGATTTCCTCTTATGCGGCGACGGTTCCCCCGAATCGCCCGACGCCGTCGTGTCGCAGCCCTCATCCGAGCCACCGGAGGGAGCCGTTTCCCCCTCAGAGCCGCTGCTCCGCACCTCGCCGTCGGGGTCGGCGTGCGGCCCCTCCGGCCGAGCCCCGCGGCCGGACCTGGCCTCCGCCCTCCTCAGGGTGGCGGACACTTTATCCGAAGGCGCCGCCGCGTTCGGAGCGTCCTCTGCCGGCTCACCGCCACGGGAGAACACCTCCGCGCACTTCTGTCCGAGCTCCGACAGGCTCTTGCTGTGCGACATTTCGCCCCGCTCTGATTGGCCGGTGGATGCGCTGTGGCGCGAGTGTGCCAGAGGGGCTTTGGCGTGCAGGCGCTGCAGCAGGTTGTCCTCGGAGCGGGACAGCGCCAGGCTGGCCAGCCTCTGGAGGGTGTGGAGCCTCTGCCTGGTCTGAGCTCGGCGTGGGGATCTGCAGGGCCGGACCACCGACCGCTCCTCTTCCTCCTCCTCGTCCTCGGTCTCCTCGCCGTCGCTCTGTCCCGGCTGCGGCTGGAGCTCCCTCAGCAGGGACACAGGGGAGAGGGTACCGTAGGCGCTGTCCATGGAGAGGGAGCGACACTGGGGGTCCAGCTCCTCGCTGTCTGGCCCCGCCTCCTCATACATGGAGGTGGCGGAGGCGGCGGCGGCGGCGGCGGGCTGCTCGACTTCCGCCCTCTCCGACAAAGAGGCGTTGTCGCACGGCGTCTTGACGCTGCCTTCCGGGCTCAGGCTCCCGGACAGTTCGTCCACGTCCATCACCGACAGGGTTTCGGTGGATCCGTCTGATTGGCTGCGGGGGGGCGGGAGAAAAATAACAGCGGGTGTTCAAGGTTACGGAGGTCACTCATCGCCTCGGTTCCAAGATAGGATGGGGCTTAAAGCGACTTAAAATGAATTCATGACATCGATTTCCGCTAATTATTTTAGCACTTGGGCAAACACATAATAAAAATATTTCTGGGGGCGGAGTCCAACCTGGAGTCCTGCGCCCCTTTGTGCCTCAAGCCGGGGGAGCTGGCGGCGGAGTTGCCGCTCTCGTCCTCGTCCTCGTCCTCCTCGTCTTCCTCCTCCACTTCCTGGCTGTCCAGGCACCTCTTCTGCTGCCGCTCAACCTCCTCGCTGTGCAGCCTCCGCAGCTGGTTCTACAGGCCGGGGAGGAAAAAAGGCAATTCAAAATAAATAAAAAACAGTTTTAAAAGTGTCTTTACGGGGTTTTTCCACCCAAAGGAGTTTTCTTTTTTAAACTTGAAAAATAAGGTTAACTTTAAGACAAAACTGAACATTGAAAGGCCGAAACAAATGAGGTTGTCAATATTTTTGTTCTATTTTTAAAAATATAAAAGTTAGTTTTTAAACAAAGTGTCTTTAAGGCACCCCCCCCCCAAAAGAGTGAGATTGTTATGGTTTGTTTTTAATCAAACTTGAAATTTAAAGTTACCTTTTAGACAAAACGGAACATGAGGGCCAAAGGTAATTAGTCAACTTTTTTTGTATGTTTGAAAATACAAAAAATATTTTCAAAAACAAAGTTTCTTTTAGGGAGTTTCAACCCCAAAAGAGAGAGACTGATTTAAATTTGTTTCATTGTTCTTTATTAAACTTAATGAACTTGAAATTTAAGATTAACTATAACACAAAATTGTAGATTAACAGGCAAAATAAAATTACGTTGTTAAATTTTTTTGTATCTTTACAAAAAAAATAGTTTCTTTAAGGTCTTTTGTTTTTTTTGGACTGCTTTCAGTGTTTTTAATCCAAATTTTCAATTTAAGGTTAACATTAGGACAAAATCGAATATTAAAAAAACAAATGAAATAAGTAAACAATATTTTCACATTTCTAAAATTATGAAAAATATTTTAAAAACAGTATCTTTAAGTTTTATTACCCCCAAAAGAGCAAGCTTGATGTAGGTTGTTTTTTTTTCAATTTAGTATTACCTTTAAAACAAATGAAAATATTAAAAAGCCAATTTAATGAACAAATCTAAGGAAGCAATTCATTATTATTATTATTATTATTATTATTATTATTATTATTATCATTGTTACAATAAGATTATAGAGGTTGTGTGTTAAAGGACAGTTCAGCAAATTATGTCCTTTTTCTGCACTTCTAAGGGTTTCTGAAAACCCTTAAAAAGGATAAATTGTTAAAACAATGCATTGGCCAGTGCAAATGAATATTGCATTACTGAGTGAGTTCTCCCCTTGTTGAGAGATTCCTCCTTCCAGAATTTTCTATCAGTGTGAGTAACAAGACATATAAAACCCGACGTCCGGAATAAAAAGACAACCACCTGGACGTTGCAAACGGCGTCCACCCAGCTCCGCCCCTGGGCGGCGCTGTTGGCTTGGAAAGTGTAGGCGGCCACTGCGCTCTTAAACTCGTTGAGGTAGATGAGGATGAAGGAGCCTGGAGAGAAGGGGACATTGGTAAAAAGGAAACGTCAGAATTACTGCCAAACATGTCGGAAGTGTTCAGGCGCTGAGGCTGAGAAGGAGTCATTTTTTAGGATTTAAAAACTTTGCATGTTTATTTATGTAAAAACAGCAAATTTGCCTAACTGTTTAAAAAACAAAATGTCTGGAGATGGATTTCTGGTTCTCTTTAAAAAAAAAAAAAAAAAAAAAAAAAATTAATAAATGAATTAACAAAAAAAAAAAAAAAAAAAAAAAAAAAACCCACCGGGGTCTTTGAGTTCCTTGCAGACGACGTTGTGGATGAGGAGCGGCTGCCGGATGATTTTGACCTTTTCCACCCTTTTCACCGGCTTGGTGATGAGCAGCAGGTCCGTGAAGAGGAAGCAGTAGATGTCCATCTGGTGGAGGAAGGGAAGCAGAGCGATGAGAACACGCTTCGGGCAAAAATAAACTTTTTCGCGGAGGATGAGGTTTGAAACGGGAGGACTCACCCGACTGTCCTTGCCCTCCTTCATCCTCAGCGCCCCCTCCAGGTGCAGCTGCCGCGTCTCCTCCTCCGACACCCCCTTCATCGGGGCCATGAGGTCAAAGCGGTTGTGCTCCTTGAGGATCTGAAGGAGCAAAAAATATATATTTAAAAAAAAAAAAAAATCTCTGTTTTAGCTGTATTTTTTTAACACCTGATACACCTGTTTTATTATAATGTAATTAGTTTTTAATATTAGAATTATCTTCAAAACACTGCACAGGAAACATGAAAATTAGCCCTAATTTCTTGATGTATCTGAAAATGTGCAATTAGTAATTTTTTGTTTTTAAATCAGGACCAAAAATCCCAAGTATTATCAAGTAATCAATGTGTAATTTGCAAGAAATCACTGGAAAAATTAGAAAACATTCAGGAAACTTTTAACCCTCATATTATGTTAAGGGTCACTTTGACCCATTTCACCCATTGACCCAATGGATCAAATTGACCCTTAACATAATATGAGGGTTAAAATACTTTTCAGTAATTGTACCTAGAGTGCAGGGTATCTGTTTACTTCCTGGATTCGGGAGGAGCCGTGCTCTTACCTTCTCCACCTCCTCACTGCTGCCCTCCACCGCCTCGTACGAGTCGATGCGGGCGGAAATAGTGGCGAGTTTCTGCCGCTCCTGCCGCTGCCGCATCTGGGAGTCCACGCTGTTGATGAAGCCTTCCACCATCGCCACCTGCAGGCCAAACAACCGCAGCAAAATATTACATATATATCACACGGCATCCGATTTTAAGTAAGATGGGTTATTTTTGCGGAAAACATTCATAGATAAAATTACCCTAGAATTAGCCATTAATCTTAAAAAAAAATGAAAAAACTATGTAGTAATTTTATCCATAGGTCTGCAGTCAGCAGTAATGGCCCTCAAAACTAGGAAAATAGGAATAAATTTTAGGAATAGATATTTTTCCTACAATAAAATAATGATATCTAAAAGATTTATTTTCATTTAACATATATTAAACCAGGAATAAATAAAAAATATTGAAAATATTACGGATGAAAATAGGCCACAAACTATTAGTAAATGACCAAAGATGGCTGCAAGAATGGAAAGATAAGTAATAAAATAAGATCAAATTAAATTAAAAAAAAAAAAAGAATAATTAAAAGACATTAAATGAAGTCAATTTAAAACATTATATTAAATAATTCAAATTATATTAAAATAAATAAAAAAGCTCTGCTGTTTTGGTGGGTGAGCGAGCGGCTCCTCCTCACCATGGCGCTGACGGAGTCTCGCGCCGCCGCGTCGTCCGTCTTCTTCAGGATGCTCTTCAGCAGCAGCGGGTACTTGGTGAGTCTCTGGTGCGGTTTAGCCAACATGTCTGCCAGCTTCAGGCGGTTGCACTGTTTGTGCGTCTCCGCCCACTGCGGCCCGGACACCAAGAGGGGAAGTTAGACGTGTGGCGGCGGCGGCGTGAAAAACAAAAGAGTGATTGGAGGCGGGGCCACGAACCGTGATGTAGGTCCTGAAGAGCTCGTTGTCCCTGAGCAGTGAACGCATGTACTCCATGCAGGACTCCTCCTCCATGCAGTAACGGATGTACGGCTTGAACCTGGAGCCGAACTGCACAAACACACACGATTGGAAAACGTCAATATCGTTTTCTTTTTCTTTTGAATTTCAATGGTTTTTTGACAAAAGTTTTTTTTTATATTTTTTAAATAATCAAGTTTTGCAGTAATTTCACATTTTTGAGAATGTTTTGTATATTTAGGCAGATTTTCAGTAAAATGACTTTTTTTTTTTTCGTTTATCACACACACACACAAATATACATATTCTATTTATTCATTTGATAAAAATGTTAAGTTTTGCAGTAATTTCACATTTTTGAGAATGTTTTGTATATTTAGGCAGATTTTCAGTAAAATGTCTTGATTTTTTTTTTCCTTTATCACATATATATATATATATATATATTTCTATTTATTCATTTGATAAAAATGTTAATTGTATTGACATTTCTTTATAAGATTTTAAATCTGATATTTCTTATAATAATTTCACTACATTCTTTCTATACAGAAAAAAAACTTGATAATATTTGGCATATAGATGACCCATCCGTTATCGGTTGAATAGAGAGGTTTACTCTCTGGTGTCAGATTTATTTTGTTCTTTCGCAGAAACATTGTGAACCCGATGTTCTGAAAGGCCCCGAATGCTGCGCTGACCGTGGAGAAGCCGTGGTGCAGGTCGGTGGGGTCCAGCGTGGCGCGGGCCTGCCTGGCCTTGTCCAGGACCGGCAGCATGACCTGAGCCCAGAGCGTCGTGTGGAGACGGACTATTTCCTGGATGTTGCTGAACAGCTTGGTGGGCTCCACCTCCGTCAGCAGGCCGCTGTCCTGC
Organism: Fistularia commersonii; assembly: GCF_037954325.1. Taxonomy (NCBI): domain Eukaryota; kingdom Metazoa; phylum Chordata; class Actinopteri; order Syngnathiformes; family Fistulariidae; genus Fistularia; species Fistularia commersonii. Next base: position 7,438,645 of record NC_141297.1, on the reverse strand, counting down.
AGGTTGAGCAGCCGGCACAGGAACAGCTGCATGCACGCGCACACGCAGTACACACTTTAACATCATCGGCTGATTATGTTTGTCCATGCATCCGCGTGTGTGTGTTTGTGTGTGTGTGTGAACTCACATCGGTTATGACTCGCAGCTTTTTAATATAAGTGGCCTCCGTGTGAAGAAGCTCCCAGATGGCCTCCTGCTGGTGAAACTGCTTCCTGGTCAAAGTCTGCTCACACGCACATACACACGCACGCACGCACACACACACACACACACACACACACACACACACACACACACGCATTGTGATATAAATGTAAATAACATAGAGTTTTCCATTGACATATTATATTCTGATAGGTAAATATATAAAATTAGCATCAGTGATTATATTTTTTAATAACACATTCATATTCAGCACGTTCCTAGCTACTACTTTACTTTATTTATATATGTACATTTTTAATTTGTTTTTAATTCCTAATGAAATCAGGGAGATATGACCAAAATTCCTAAACATAATTAATTTAAAGTGACAAATCACATGGATAATTAGCAAAAAAAATTCAAAAAACTTGAAGGCTAAAATAAATATAATTCAGATTTATTTATTAATTACATGTGGTCGTATGTTTTGCTTCTTTATTGTTGTTTTATATTTTAGGGGGATCATTTTCAGTTTTTTTTTGCATATTATTTGTCAATCTTTTGCCGTTTTTGTTTTCCCAATTCGGATTTTTTGCTGCCCAAAAAAAATGACTTTTTTTTTTTTTTTTTTATTTCTTCTTATTTTTTTTTTAGAAATTAATCCAATTTAAGGAGATTTTTTTAAGGGGAATTTTTTGGAAAGTTGCTCCTGGCTCTCACCTCAGGGCTGTCGAGCAGCTCCTGCCAGCTGTCCTCCATTGCCAGGTTAGACTCCTCGTCCTCCCAGGCGTCGTGGTGGAAGGACATCATCCGCGGCATGTTGGGTGTTTCGAACAAGGTGTAGGAGTGGAGCTTGTTCTGCAGCTGCTCCAGACGCTCCACCTCCTGCAGCGCACACACACACACACACACCATTTTTAAATTCCTTAAAACACACAACCCGTGAGGGGGAAGCGTGCAGACAGTGTGATCACGTGATCGGCTTATCAGTGTTCACCCATCACGTGACTACAAACTAAACAGCATCTCTAAAAAAGATGGTGTGCACGGAAGAGGGTGAGGTTGGATGTGTGTGTGTGTGTGTGTGTGTGTGTGTGTGTGTGTGTGTGTGTGTGTGTGTGTGTGTGTGTGTGTGTGTGTGTGTGTGTGTGTGTGTGTGTGTGTGTGTGTGTAAATGAGCATCTGTGTGGGTTTCCTATCACAGACTGAAAGCTAGCAGATGAGGCTTCTGCTCTTCACTTCCTGCTGCAGGGGGAAAAAGTGAGGAGAGTCTGGGGAGGAAATGATCTCAGAGCCCCTCCACGCCACCCTCGCCCGCTACTGTTTGACATAGCCAGGGTTTTAGGAAACGTCCTCATCGTCCATCAGAAATTTTGACAGGACAAAGAACTTTGGGGATCCCCCAAATGTGTGAACGGCGTGACGGCGCTACCTTGCCAAAGGCTCCCGCGCCGGCGCCGGAGCTGAAGAAGCCGCTGAAGCGGCTGGCGGCCCGGTTCTTCCAGCTGTCGGGACCCCCTCCCGTGCTGGGCAGCGAACCCCCAAGCTGCGCCAGGGCGTCCGGGGTCGGGATGTTGGCCTCCCCGAGGAACTCCGTCATGTTCTTCCTCCGCCGCGACTGACCCTGCGAGACGACACAGAGGGGGAAAGCGAGCCCGTGTGAGTTAGCGGGACGGCTGGTGAGGTGACGCCATGGGATTCTTCTCGCAGGAGGAAACAGAGATGAGGGTTTTCCAGACAATGGAGGAAAGAGAGAAACGTACACAGACGGGTAAACAGGAAATGTAGCGAGGACAGGAGGGGGGCGATGACCTCAGCGAGGTCACCTTAAAGTCGCCATCTTCTAACTTGGAACCGTCGCTAAGGTCAGATCAGCGAGCGTCTGAAGACGCTCCGCCACTGACTTCCTGATAGGCCGAGAGCCGACACCGTAAAAGTAGCTGATAGCATTGCACCTTCTTATCCACCTGACTGGGTGGAGCCACATGCGCCTGCACGTGCACTACTGCACTACTACTTGAAAAGTGCGCTTTAAATATTTTTATTATCATTATTATCGTTCATTCATCATCTATATCACCGACTGCAAAATAAAACAACAACAACAATAATAATATTAATAATAATACATTTATCTACATTTTTTGGTTTAAAAAAAAAAAGAAGAAATAATCTGGGATTATTTGGGGAAAAATGTCTAATCCTTACATATAAAAGTCTGGCTTATCTGCTTGAGCTTTGGCTGAACTCGTGCCAGGTTCGGCTCAGACATCTCGCTGACTAACTGTTTATTTCTCGCTGACGTTTGTCCCGTTTCTTGCTGATTTGTAAGTGAGCAGGAAACTAAGCGGGGTTTGGAGGGGGTGACCTCAGCGGGACAATGACAGTGATCCTGATGGCAAACAGGAGAGGGAAGGAACTTGCATCGCTTCCTTGCGTTTTATGTCCATTACATCACAAGGAGCAAGCCAGGTTGTATGTGTGTTTGTGTGTGTGTGTGTGTGTGTGTGTGCGCGCGCAAAGGGGGGGGTGGTCCGGTCACCATTGTTCCCCTGTTAGCGGGCCGGTCCGCCACGCTCCTTTACAAGCTCAGAGCAAACAAACATGGGGGGGTTTCAGAGGAAGCGGCAGTGTCAGCACTGAGGAATCTGCAGGTTCAAACAACAACAACACGGAGGTGACATTCCTGGACGCCCCTGATGGAACTGGATGACAATTCCAGGCAAATTCTTTCACTGACACACAAAAACACACACACACACACACACACACACACACACACACACACACACACACACACACACACACACACACACACACACACACACACACACACACCTGCAGGTTGGCTGTTATTTGCATGAAAACACGGCACTGCAGAATGAAAATGACAGGAAGGGTCAGTGAATCCAATTTTTTTAGGGGTGAAAAGAGGCTCTGGAATATCAACCCAATAATTACAAGAAAAAAAAATCATGAATGTATTTTTAAAAAAATTGAGCATGAATTAGATTAAATATAGATGGAATTTGTTAATGTAACGGGAAATTAACTTGATTGTAGAAAGATGAAAAAAGTCAGAAATTAAAAAGATTCTCTTGACTGGAAGAGCTGCAGAAATTAGATATTAGAGAGGAGTATTTAAAAAAAATCAATTACGATTCAGCTTCAATTGGATTATCCTACTGTGTATATATATGTATATATATTCTTACTGACATATATATTTTAAAGTCTCTAAAAGCTTCACTTGAAATATGAATGGGGGTGTGACCACGGAAACGTTGACTGGTGATGCATGATTTCAATTCAAAAAAAGAACAAACAGACTGAGACACTAGCGGTGGCGAAGGTCGCTCTGAATCCAAAAAGTAGAACCCGAAAGTTTCCAGGTTCCTCCTTATCGGAGCCAGAAGGCCGCCCCTCCCGTCCCTTTGTGGGGAAAAACTCCGGTGGAGAACAAAAGGTACAAAACAGGTTGCATAACCAAACAACCGCACCCCCCCCTTCCAGATCGGGGGGGGGTCGGTGTGAGGGGAGTTCTAGTTTTAACAAAGGTTCGGCCCTTTTCTACGGTTTTATTCGTTGGTTGCAAAACAAACAAAAAAAAAAAAAGAGAATTGCACACAAATACTGGAAGACAAGTGTGGGAGGGCTGGATGCAGGTGTGAGGAAGTGCGTGGTTTCCATGGAGACGGGCGGAGGTGGAAACAACAAATCCACAGCAAAGCAGATTCGGTAAAAATTGCAAAATTCTGTCGGACATTTCCGTATGGTTATGGTTCGGGCAACAAAATTCAGGATTAAGTCTGGATTATGATTTACGATTTTTTGTGGATGATCTGCAACCACATCGTTTGTCCTCAACTGTTTTTCTCCTGCTATCAGATCTGTGCACGGCGCCCCCCAGCTGTAGTGCCAACAGCTAAGAATCCCAATTAATCCTCTGGAATATTTGATCAAAAAGTTCTTTACTATAAAAAATGAAATATATAACCAAACAAACAGTTTGTTCCGATCAGCTGTTGGTCGCTGGTTTTCATGATACACGATTCCGCTGTTCAATCAATTGATTTGGTCGTTGAAGACAAAGTTGGGATTCGTTTGCAATATCCCTGACCGAGCGATCAATTATTGTTTGAGTTAGGGGTTAAAAAACAAAACACCATTTTCTCATGAATGTGAAATGATTAACAAGTAAGTAATTAACAAGCGATTGTCCAGTCAATCAATCGTCCAAGGGCTTGGACTTTTTATATAAAACAATTAAGTCTAAATGAATAGAAACTGGACCGATTTTGTGATCAATTATTTGGATGTGGGGAAAAATCCTGCAGCTGTTCAGCCAAATATATAAAAAAAGAGCAAAAGTATTTTGTAAAATCACTTCCTCCCGGTTCCACTACGAAGGTCTGTAGTTCAATTCTGCCAGTTGCCCCTGTTCTCTCTGCCAGACCCATGAAAACAAACACACAGCAAGCGTGGGGTCGGGGTCGCTCACCATCGAAGCCAGCGGCATGTCAAACGAAACAAAAACCATCCTAATCGCTTCGGGCTTCAGGGGCCGCAGCTCATTCTGGAAGCAGCCGCCGCCGCCGCCGCTGCTCGTACGCTGACCTCTCCTTCGCCACCACGCACATCCAACTCCGGGCCGCCCCTGAAACCGTCCCGGGGATCCCGACGCCGGTGTCTGAATGTTGGAGTCTAAGCGCCTGAGCCGTACAGCCTGCCAGCATTTCAAGCGCACACTGGCCGGACGTCATGGCGACCGGCCGGCCTTATTATGTCAGCCAGGAAAGAGGAGGCAGGAAGAGGAGGAGGGAGGAAAAAAAAAAAAAAGGAGGAGAAGGAGGGTGATGAGGATATTTGGAGGCGGGGCTTCGTGGGGGGTGACAGCTTGTCAGAGTTATGTGTGTGTGTTGCGTGTGTGTGTGTGTGTGTGTGTATGTGTGTGTGTGGGGGGGTTCGATTCAAACGCAGGAGGTGACAAATAGTTCAAGGAGTTCGAGTCAGTTGAAGTTTCACTTTCATGGTTTTCGGGCGTTTTGCTGACGCTAAGCAACCTGGCGCGGGGGATTTCCAGAAGATGAATAAAATAAATTAATCAATCAATCAATAAAGCAATGAAATAGTCAATTCAACAGTCAATTAATTAGTTAATTGGTAAACTAATGGACTATTTAATTTACTTATTTATCTTATCTTTTTCATTCATTCAGACACCATAATTGATAGATTAATTGTTCGATTAACTGATTAATTATTCACTTAATCCTTTCAGTCTCCTTTAAGACATGAAACAAAATCAAGAAATGAAACTAAACTTTGTAAGAAAAAAAACAAAACCTTGAAACTTTTTTCAAAAATTCAGCGCCAGATGACGGTAGATTAAACTTAATTTACAGGCGGCGAAGAAGAGGACAGAGATGGGAGGATGAATGAAGAAGATGACAACGAAGGAGAACTTTTACAAGTATTTAAAAAAATCTGCACTGAATGACCTGAAAGACGAAAGAATCAGAGATAAACTTCTTTTCGGAAAAATCTGCAGGAAAAGGTGTAAAAATGGAAGTTGGTGTCACACACATCCTGGCAGTGCCTGAGGGGACGACTTCAGCTTAATTAATCAGTTGCACTTTCGGCGGATTTGTCCTTGTGGTGTCAGGAGACGGAGGGTGGGGTTACAGTCGAACCCTCAGGTGGACTGGCCGACCAGGACTTCCAGAAAATCACGGGATTTCGGGAAAATACAAAAAAAAAAAACCTTTTTTTTTGCATCGAAAATGAAACAAGATAAAAAACAAAATGTGAGGATATTAAGGTGGAACACTACCAATCAAAGGTAAATAAATGAATAAATAAATAAAGGCATTGTTACCTAAAAAACATATATTCAAGAGCAAAAAAAATAAAAATAAAAAGCAGCCTCAACTTATAGCATTTGCATGACAAAAATAAATAAATATAATAGAGAAAAAAATAAATAATAAAAAATATATATAAATATATGTATATATACCCATAAATTCATAAAACCCGCTAAATTTAATATTGGCAGGACACTGTCACACTGTGCTGGGCTCACATACTACGATTTTCCAGCCGCAGGCTTAAAACTGGCAGCTTTAAGGAAATCTCAGCGGAGTTGCAGTGGCTCCCGTCATCAGCCATAAAGCGTGAGCTGGTCGTCGTAAGTCTGTCCTAGTCTTGGCCTGACGGCAATATCAAACGTGTCTGATATCATCGCACGTCTTAGTCTTACGTCACCGTAAAGACTAAATCAACAACCAATAGATGAGAAAAAACTGGAAACAGGAAACCTGGTAGACCAGAGCGATCGGCAGAGTGGTATTGGCGGTTAAGACGGTGTTCGTTGGTTGTATGGATGAACGGAAATGGCTCAGAGGAGCAGTTGGCAACGGCAACATCAACTCCAATGTATCATGACCGAGCGGAGAAGGAAAAGTGTTATAGTGCTAATAAATCATTTTATTTAAATGCCTTAGTGGTGTTGGAGTTACTTCACTTTATTCTTATCTCATTTTTATTCTAAATATATGTATTTAATCTATTTATAGATGTTCATCTACTCTGGGTTGCCATGCTATCCCTTATCTTGTGCCTTACAAATAAATTTTTGCTGATTCTGATTATTGCACCAAAAAAGGCAAAGGCTCTGCAAAAACCTGTTGAAAGCTTTGCACGGTGTCAAAAAAAAAATTAAAAAAAATGGAAGAATCTAGTAGTAGTTTTCCACGAGTCTTTTCCAAATGTTTAGTCTTAAGTCTTTAGCCTTAAGGTGCAAGCCCAGCATAAGTCGTATGTCTTTCCTTTACGCCTCCCCCCCAAAAAAACAAAAGATGGTGGTGTTGACGCTGCTGTCGGTTATGCGACCATAACAAGGAAAGGGATGGGGGTGGAAGGTGGCGGGGGGCGGTAAGGAAACCCCCTATGTTGTCACTTGCTACTTCCAATGCACTGAAGGGGGCGACGATGACAAGGACGTCTTCCTCTAATTGAATTTTCTTTCTTTTTTCGTTTCGTAATTCATGATGGATTTAAAAGAAGGCGCTCGTAAAAACAAGCGCAGGGCATCTGGGAAACAAAAATCCAGCAGTAAACTGGTGAGAATATAATTGTGATAAACAAATGGGTTTTTGATAATTCCTTTTTTATTCACAATTATTAATCTGATTTGTCATTTTTCCGCCCAGTTAAACTTTTTTTCAGAAGTTATGTAAATATCAAGTAAATAAGGCTTTATGTTTGGGGAGCAAGGTCGCTTCCCACATTTAATTTTTACTGGAAAAAAACAAAACAAAAACCAAGCGATATTATTTTTCTTCCGCAAACCATCATCTGAAGTAGAAATAAAAAAGGGCAGTTTCGCCGAATGACATTTATTATTGCAAAAAACGAATTCTGATGCCTGTCAGACCAGATGGAGGGCATGATTCCCCCAAACTCCTGCCTGTGGGTTAATGATATCAAGCTGCTGGGCTTATCTAATCCAGGGGGTTTGTGGAGTTAACCTTGGCCCAGAGAGGAGAAAATCTTTAGGTGGAGGACAGGGTGTGTGTGTGTGTGGGGGATTGTATTGAAATAAGAGTTCACCCCCAACCCCCACCCATTTGCCCTCTGCTACTGCCTTTATGTTAGTCCACTGATAACAACTCCCTCTGATCAGCAGGCTTGATTAACGATGGGAAAAACAGCATGACCTTCTTGAACACACACACACACACACACACACACACACACACACACACACACACACACACACACACAAGCCGGCACGCACAAACTAGGAAATAGAAAATCAAGAGAAAAGGCTGACGCACGCCGAGGCCTGGTTTGGTTTGTCATCTTTGTTTTCAACAGCCGTACGACGACATAAACACATAAAAACGTGCACACGCAAACACGCACACACACACACACACACACACACACAAACATGACTGCAGTGGCCTCTGTCCTACAACAGACACACACTCAAAACGTGTCAGAGAAATGAGATGACGGAAAACCCCCCATTCAAAGTTCTGCATACACACACACACAAACACACACACCCACGTCACAGGACACACACGCACTCACAACCAGGAAATGGAAAATCAAGAGGAGCGCCATGGGTGGTCGACCCACGCCGAGTGTGCCGAGGCCCTGCTTATGGTTTGTTGTCTTTGAACAAACAGTCACGCGCCAACCCTGAAACTAACACGATGTGGAACGACATCAACACGGAGTCGCACAACACACACACACACACACACACACACACACACACACACAAGGGGCAATGATCCAGTAAAAGGAAATGAGTGTCACAACAAATATTGTGGCGGATGGAGGATGACTTCATCTGCCGACAAACACACACACACACACACACACACACACACACACACACACACACACGCACACAAATGCGCTCTCACCTCACAGTCATTGGTGTATTTGACCGGGTCTGTCTCGGGAATCTCGGGTTCGACTTGCAGCAAATCCCAGCTTCGCCAGGATGAAAGACGACCGAATCGCACCATTTTTTTGTTGCCACGGGAAAAGAAAACTAAAGATTAAAAAACGCCAAAAATGCTTAAAACTACGCGCACGTGATAATCCCCAGATGTCAGAGATACTCCATGACGGCCAGATCAGAATGAAGGGGCAGCATCATCGGCGTCCGTCTGCTCTGAGCTGCAGGGCAACGGTCACATTCACATATAAAGGTGTGGGTTTTCTCCACCTGAGGACTCCTTTGTCTTCACACACACACGCGCGCGCACACACACACACACATACACACACACACAACAATCTCACACACACGTGGCTCTTGGCTCCTCCCATGGCTGACTGGCACCTGATACAATTAACGGGAAAGGCATGTTTACTGAGCCCAAAGTGTTTTTCAGGTGTTATTATGTGTAAGCTTGGAAGTGTGTGTGTCAATTGTCTTCAACCGTCAATTCAGCAGAATAAATCATTGCAAAATAAATTGATCCGCGATCAGGGGGCTCTCTCGGTTGACTCTGGGCAGCTCTTGTGGGATTGAAAATGAAAAGCCATCAACGCAGTTTAATACACATTAATTAATTATAGTAATTCTCAATTTTTGTTTCAATAATTCACTGCATTTGTTTATAATAATTATAAATATAATAAAATATACAAAAAATAATATACTAAATTTGGCTTTTTTTTTTTTTTTTTTAAATGTTTGATATTTATCACCATTAATATACTGTCCTGACTGAGGGTGATGTGTCTGGTTCCCCAGCACTGGATGCAAAGTATGTTTGTGAGCGTCCCTGGATACCATCCCAGAATAACCATCACAAAATGGTTATTCTGGGGGAGACGACAGATAGTCATGAATACAGACTCTTTCAATAACAATTTAAATCCAAATGGTTTAAAAAAAAAACACGCATAAGATATATGCAAATATACCCTTGCTTGTCAGAAATAATTTCAAATTAATATTCATATTTTTAATATGTTTTCCGGATTTTTTAAAGTCATTTTAACATTTTTTTGGTTTACATTTTGTTTAGATTTAAAAAAAAGTCAAAAAAATTCCAGGTATTTCTCATGCTATTCCGTATTTGCTTATTTTCAGATTATTTCATTTCATCGACGAGCTTGTCGATGAAAATCCAGAGATGGATTGTTAGTTTAGAAATATTTAAATCCCATCAGTTTCACTTCATCAGAAAGGATTCGTACATTTTTTTTTTGTTTGTTTTCCTCTAAATCTAAAGCGAAACTATTCTCTTTTCCTGTTTGTGTCATATTAATGGGAACCCGTGGGAAATAAGCTGCTGCTGTGTCAGTTCTCTTTACTATAATTTATCTTGCTTTATTTTATGTCGAAATTAATCCATTTTATTTTAAATTATTTAATTCTATGTCATTATATTTCACAATGTTTTTATCTTTATGTTTTTGGTTTCATAAGATATAATTTAATTGTAATTGATATATATATATATATATATATATATATATATATAATTTCATCTGAATTTATTCAAATTAAATCTTCTTTTACTTTAACCTATCAAATACAACTTTGATTTAATTTATATCTACATTCTTGTGATTTATGTGAGTTTTTGATTTGATCATAACTTATTTAACTTTATCTTTCTTTATTTGATTCAATTTCATTTCATTATCTCATTCAATTGAATCTAAATCTATTTTTATTTTCTCTTTTTTTAGTTCATTTTATTTAATTTCATCATTCATGATTACAACTGATTGTTTTCATCTTATTTCATAAATTTTTGTAGTGTTTCGACTCATCTATCTTTATTTTAATTTAATTTAATTCAATTTTATTTTATTTTATTTTCACTGACATAATTGGATTTTCGGCTGACATTTCTTCCTGAGATCGATCCGCTGCGGGGAAGTGTGTCTGTAAAATATGTTGATAAGATTCATTAAAATATTCAAACCTCTGGTAGTTAGAAAAAATAAAATAAAAATCATCAAAAAAATGCAATTAAAATGAACTGCGAGGCGACCTTTGGAGGAGGAGGAGTAGAAATGATGTAATCAAGAAATGAGGGAAAAGGCCGAAAAATCAGTGACAGATTGTGCAATGTGTGTGCGCGCCCGTGCATGTACACACACAGACACACACAGTAGCAGACTTTACCCACAGACATCAGGGGACGTGAAATAGACACGCTTTGCCAGAAACAGCAGATCTAGATTATCTTTATCGCACCATAAAAGCACCATCCTGACGCCCTATTTGAATTTTCATCACTATTTCCTTTTTGTGACTGATTTTTGGTTTTAGATTTTTCAGCCATTTTTTTTTTTAAATGCTTGCTAATTTTGCACCAGCTTCTCTCTTTTCCGGGTAATTTCTGAATATTTTCAAAAATTCTTTGCAGATTTTTGAACCCGTCATCACGTCTCCTGTCAGGTGCGCCGTGTACTTGGATGTTATCCGCAGAGCATCTGGCGGGATTTTATTGGACGCGAGTCAGGAGGTGGATGCCCGATGCAGGTGCAATTCCTATTGGCTGCCGGTGTGATAAGAGCGACACCCTTGACGGGAACGCTGGCGTGTGATCGAGGTTGTAAACCAATCCCAATGAGTTCTCCGCAGACCTTTACCTGGTGCTAACGGACTCTGAAAATCCCTGCGCAGGATACCAAGTCAGTCCATAACGGGAGCGTTTTAACTGGTGGTGTGTTGCCATAGAAACGGAGCGCCCAGAGAGAAGAACACGACCAGGTCGGGTATCAAAGATGAAGATTCCTGATTTAAATAGCATATACATGATGGCTTTCCTTGATGTTTTTATTTTTTCTCAGCATTGAGTTAGACTTTTATTTTGGTAAGATAGCAAAAAAATATTGATATTTTAGATTTCTTATGAGGAGATTAAAGCTTTTAAGGAATCTGGTACTTCATTTAAAAAAAAAAAGTACTTCATTTTACGCGGCGGGATATTAATGAAGGACATTGCTGCCCTCTTGTGGCGGGGCGGGGTACTGCAACCACTGCTTTGCGCCAGAGAAATAAAACCAACGGTGAAATAAATGAATCAAAATTTTAATGCTGAACTTCAATCTAGATTGTTTTGTTACCAAGTTTTGTGAAATTTTTGAATGTCCATTATTTCCCCCAAAATTCTTTCCTGTTTCTAAATAAATTCCTCTTTGATTTGAAGGTAATTGCAGATAAATGTCAAATTCCCCATCATCTCTTACCGTGTTTTATAACAGTATACCATTGGTATTATGCCATCAAATCCTGGGATTTCAAGTAACAAATGGACATTTCATGTTAGGTGTGGGATAAAATCCCTAAAAGAAACAATCCTGCTCTCTGATCACGGATGGAACCAGTCGCCGATGACTAAAAGTGACTCCCCTCCCGTCTTTGTCCCCGTGACTCACTACCTTACGCGTCACGAATGGCGGGAAACTGCCTGAACCGCGGCTCGTTTCCTCGCCCCGAGGCGGCGAGCCATCAGTGGCGTGCCATCAGCGGCTGCACTTTTTCTTCGCTGCACGTTCGTCATGTCTGCGGCGCTTGGCTCCGGGCCACTTTGGCCAAGCAATAATAAATTAGTTGAGTGAAAAAGAAATGAACACGCACTCTGACGCCCAGAGCCGCCATGTTTGTTCGGGGTTTGACCCCCAGAAGGGGCATGCGTGTAGGAATCACAGATAATTGACTGTTGCGGTTCACGCCGGAGGAATACGGTTTCATACAAAAAATAGAAATAATATAAACAAAATACAAACATACGTGTTATTTTTTGGGTACTGTTCTGATTAAAAGGGTTTTAATAAAAATTAAACTTCACTTCAAAGCTGGAAATAAGCTAGCAAGAAACACTCCGATTATATGTATATATATTTTTTATAATTCTTTAGTGTATTACTTATCACGGCTCATTTGCTTAGCATGTGATTATATCAACATACTTTAAAAATAAATAAATAGATAAATAAATAAAGCATGTGCTGATTATCAAAAGCTACAAGGAAAAACCTGCATCATATATATCGTTTTTTATAGCAAATTCATGATTTTTTTCCCAGTTAATTTGTTACTTTCTTCTAATTTCAATACAATTTAATTTTTCATTTTTAGGCAACTCCTTCTTTTTTTACTTTTAGAAATACTTTAATAAAAATTGCTTTATTTTTGTGGTTTGTTATTATTTTTGATTTGTGTTCATTTGGTGTGCAGCTGCAACCAGGCTGCTGTACATGCACATGCACACACACACACACACACACACACACACACACACACACACACACACACACAGGCATGCACGCACGCACGCAGTCTGGCGTTAGGTAGATAATGGATGGCGGGATGATGTCATGACGGGATTAACAGGACAAAGTACATCATGGAGGTTAAACTGGAAAATAATGGCGGGTGTGTCCGGACAGTCTGCAGGTGTGCGTGCGTCTGTCTGTCTGTGTGTGCACATGCATGTGTGTGTGTGTGTGTGTGTGTGTGTGTGTGTGTGTGTGTGTGTGTGTGTGTGTGTGTGTGTGTGTGTGTGTGTGTGTGTGTGTGTCACTGTGGCTTTGGTGCAAACTCGCCAGTCTTATAAAACTTCCAGACGCTTCACTCGTAAATTTTTGATAGAAGCACCCGGGAAAAAACTGGTAAGGAGAAAACTGGTACAATAAGAGTCGGAAAATACTGCATTGTCATATGCGCACGTACACACACACACACACACACACATACACACACGGATGCACGCGATGAAGTCATGTCTTTTCACTAAAAAGTGCAGGATGGAGGTGAAAATAGTGCAGGGTGTGTCTGTTGGCCAGAGGGTGTGTGTGTGTGTGTGTGTGCGTTCACCGGCTGCTCACCAGCAGGTCGACGCTGTCGCGGCGCCCCAGGGGTGTGTGGTTGAGGCGGTCGGCGGCGGGCGTCAGGATGTAGGGGCCGGGACCCCCGGAGGGCTTCATGTTGGGGAGACTGAGGGAGCGGAGGTCCTTCACTCCCTGCTCCACCTTCAGCTCGTCGCCCGGTCGAGCTGGAGGAGGAGGAGGAGGAGGAGGAGGAAAGCAGGTTAAAGGTCTTACACATGAAAAAGAAGAAGAAGGGAAAATGGAAAGTGACTCAGCCCCACTCCTCCCGGACCCGGACCACAAGAAAGGGTGTGTAAGGAAGCCGGCGATTGTTTCTCAGTCGGAGACAAGAAAGAAAGTGACGGCTATAACACAAAGCCCCTTCTTTCCCCTGGAACAAAGAACCCCAAGTTGTCATTGCGACCGGGCGATTTCGTGTCGGCAGGGTTTTTCTGGGGAGGCGTGCCGTAACATCTGACGGGGGCTGGTGAGGAGATACGGAAATCCGATGTTTCCCGCCCCCCAAAAAAAAACAAACCAAAACAAAAACAGACAAAGAAATTAAGATGTACAGTCAGCTGGGAGGGAACCAGAAGTCTGGTAGAAATGAGTTTTAAGAAATCAATCCAAAGATAAGCTGACGGGAAGTTAAATTAGGACGAGTATCACCCAAAACAACAACGACAAGGGATCGCAAAAAAAAAAAAAACAAAGAAAATGAATCCAATAGAAATAAAAAAAAATCTGAAAATGAATCCATAAACGACCCCTTGCTGTGGGATCGCAAAAAATAGAGAGAAAATGAATCCAATAAAATAAAAAAAATCAGAAAAGGAATCCAAAAATGAGCTAAAAAAGAGGGATTCTCACCTTTGACCTTGAGGTAGTGTCCCCCGAACCTGTAGGCCTCGAAGTTGAGCGACAGCGGCGTGTTGGACTGATCCAGGAAGAGGTCCACGCGCGACAGCTCAATCCCATACTTCTCGAAAACGGGGCCCAGCACCTCCCTGGGAAAACACACACACACACATGTAAACACACACACACGCGTCGTCGGTACAGAACGTGCCGCCGGGAGCGTTGATGCCTCCTCTTACCTCAGGGTTTTCTTTTTCATGGCCGGGACGATCTCTGTGTTTATGTCCACGTTCAGGTCGAACTTGAGGCTGAAACACTCCTTGCTGGGATCCTGCATGCACACACACACACACACACACAGTTAGTTTACACAGGTTGGGGATGCGGCTCGGTTCCCCCCACGCCAGTTGGATGTCTGCACTCTGCAGATCCACAGGGGGGAACCTTCTTACTGCAGCAAAGAGCAGCCTGGAAGATACCATTACAGACTGGGCGCGGGGGTGCTCCAAAGTTTTTTACAGGATCCACAAAATCAGGGGGTGAGAGATAAACAAACCACTGTACACACACACACACACACACACGCACACGCACACACACGTGCATGCACAAACTATTTTGTTGCTATAAAAATTTGAGCAAAGATGGTACGCTCCCATCACTGCTCACAAATGCATTTCTTTACACCTTGATGATGTACTTAAGCGTGTTTTTTTCCACGTGATTTGTCCTGATTTCCCAAATGTCACTCACATCTGTGTGTCGCCTCCGCGGTTTCTTCTTCACCAACTTCATCCCCCCAGTTTTCTTCTCCCTGCAAGACGGGTCAACCAACGTCAGGCAACATCACACACACACACGTCGGATATGACCATCCGTAAAACACGTGATTGAGTGTGTGTCGTAGGAAAAGGTTGAGAAACAACAACGGCTACCCTCCGAGGAGGGTCACCCACCCGCGGTCGCCGCTCCCGTCATCCTCTTCCTCCAGGTCGGACGGGGGGCTGGTGCGGGGCGGGCAGGACCGCGTGGACACGTTCCGGGCCAGGATGGAGGCTGCGAGACAGAGCGAAGGGGTTAGAAAGCACAGCCAAAACTGGAAACCGATAGAAAGCGCGAGCAGAATCCAAAGGAAAATAAACCCCGGGGAGAATAAAAGCTCATATTTCACTTGGATCCGTCGGTCATGTGACCTCATCAGCCAAAAAGGAACCCATACCGATCGATACCTGTCGATTATCCGATCGGTCGGCTTGTATCAACGTGGACAAAGACGTGACGTCATATTCCGACCACCAGCTGACGTTTGATATTTTTTAATAACTGGGTTGTAGTTACACTGTTATTACAGGAAAATTATCCTGTTATTACAAGATGATTACATTTAAATGCCACCATCATCAAAATGGCAACTTCTTGAACGTTGACTTTGAATACTTCTTCAAAGTGCTCGAGCTTCATTTATTCATATTTTATCAGCGTCAGTCGTTTCATCTTCCCGCCGGCCGGGAAACTCGGGGCAGCCATTTTTTTTTTTTTTCTAAATGGGTGATTAAAACGTCAGTTCTCAAACAAAAGAGAAAAGAAACCGGATTTTGTCCCACTTCCTGAGTGGACTCTGTCCAGACTGCCGAAAAACCTTCGCCCACCTCCGAGGTCTAGACGCAGTCGTTGTCTCGTGCCGCCAGTTTCTGGAAGATTTACCCACAAGCCTCGGCTGTTTTTAAGGACGGGCCAGGTCGGACCGCTCATTAAATTTTATTTCCTTTCATTACGACAGAGCGGATGCAGAAATCTCAGGGACCGGGTATTTTAGGTCCTCAGACAACAACATTCAGCACATACGCGTGTGTTTACGTGTGTGTGTGTGTGTGTGTGGTGCGTCTCATTGGCATCCGACCAGTCCCATCACCAAAAAACTTTTATTAGAAACTCAAAAACAAAAAGGCTTGAATGTGTAAAAAAAAAAAGTGTCCTTTTAAAATAAAAGCATGAAAAATAAGAGCGGTTTTGCAGCTGCAGGCTCACACACTCCCCTTTGTGTGCCGTTGTTTTTGCTAACAGGCTAGCTTGACGCCGCTGAAAAAACATCCCATTCCCTCATGGCAGCTTTTGGCGTTACCATGGCAACAACTAATCCCCCCACACACCTTTAGAGGATGGATCCCGACAATGTCAATATCGAAACGGGCGTCTTGATCAGGGGGCCGGAGAGGAACGACCGTTCGGCAACTTTGAGTAACCATGGCAACAGAAGGCATCGAAAAAACATGAAAACGTTTGAATAATCACATTTTATGACATTGTGGGTTCGCGCCCTCAGCTTGATGGTCTTGGCTACAGTAACCGGGGGAGACGGGACTTTCCCCGCGGGCAAATAACCGAACAGCGGGCAAATAAAAACACACAAACAAACAAACAAAAAAAGACACGCGGAGGCACCTTGAGGCTGCAAGTCGAATCGCGGGTGCCGGTCAAAGTGCATGTTGTCCGTGTTCTCCGCGTGGCAGCGCAAGTCACATGACTCACACAGGTGCAAGGGGCTTTTACTGTTCAGGTCCTGGCAGTCTGGGTGGTGACACACCTGGAAGGAAACACAGAAAGGAGCTGGGCTAGAAAAAAAATGCTTCAAACTTTTCAATGACCAGACTGTTCATGCTATATTACCGTGTTATTAACATGTTATTACCACTATCGACCAATACGTTTCAACTGCTATTGAAAGAGTTTAAGGTAAAAAAGTCTCAGTCATCCAGGTCATGGTGAATTTTGTTGAAAGAATGGCTGCTCCGAGACAGAACTGAAGAAGCCCCTCAGATGAGGGATGAAACATGAAGACAAGAAGATTTCACCACGAACAAAAGAAATGTCATCAATACAAAACAATTTATCCCAGCTCAATTGATTATTATAGGATATTGCTTGAGGAACATGGTGACTAGTTACCAATTCCAAAGGAGGAATAAAGTGCCTGGAATTATATATGCGTGAAAGTGACCAGAATCCAGAAAGTCTGCCATTTATCATGTAACAAAAAATGAAAAGAAATCTGCATGTAAACCAAACAAAACAAACCCTACATCATAAATGCATGAGTCTGAATACATAAGTATGAGCAGAAATCCAGCAGCCTCAGAATTTAGTGTAAAATTAAAATAAACACACGCCAAGGAAACACCAGGCTGCACTTTTTTTTTTCCGCATTCAATGTGACACCCCTTTTCGGTTCGGCTGCAAGAATAACTTCAAGTAATTAAACATTCCTAACCACCACCCCCAGCCATAAACACACACACACACACACACACACACACACACACACACACCACCACCACCACAACCACCGGCCCCTCCTGGAACAACCACTAATTGACTTAATGTCAAGTTCTTCACCTCCTGCGCTGATCTGAGACCAGTTTAACCGCAAACAGTTCGGCACTAGGGGCACCCTGGGGGTTGGGGGGAGCGGATCGGTCTGCTGCTGGACATCCACCCCCCTCCAGACGAACACCAACAGAAGGTTAAAGGATTAAGAATCTCTAGACAGATCCAACTCCCTCTCCCAACGGGGACCCAAGAAAAACTCCACGGGACCCGTCCATTCTGTAACGCCGCCGTCCATTGCCCCCCGCCCTCGCCGTAAATGTGAGGACTTATAGGGAGATACAATGGAGGCCCCTGCTAATGAACTTCCTGTCATTGTTCGCATGTAGCCAGGAGTAGCATTAAGTCTGAGAGTATGTTGTGTGTGTGTCTGGGTTTTCGAGCGGCGGTGAGTGCGTTCAGGAAAACGCCACGTATAGACAGGCGAGACGCCAGGGGGTTCAAGGGTCACGGGGTCCCAAAACAGTTGGCTTGAGAAAACAAACAAACAAAAAAATGTCGCAGAATCGT
Organism: Fistularia commersonii; assembly: GCF_037954325.1. NCBI lineage: Eukaryota > Metazoa > Chordata > Actinopteri > Syngnathiformes > Fistulariidae > Fistularia > Fistularia commersonii. The sequence continues at coordinate 7,420,381 of NC_141297.1, read as the reverse complement.
GGCGACGTTGACCATCCCTGGAGGCGTCCAACACACACACACACACACACAAACACACACATACACACACACACACACACACACACACACATCACTTGTCATTAGTTTTAACTGCTAAAAATATCTTGCACTATTCACATCTCACTGGCGGTATCCCCCTCCCCAAATCAGGAAGCCCCTCTTCCAGCATCCTCGCCCTGCAGCTCCTACGCCTGCCGTCCCCTACCGTCACATTCCGCCGCCGGAAGCCGGCTTCCTCCTCGCCGCCGCATTCTGGCTCCATCCCTGCGGCGCCGGTCGGCCGACAAACACCCCTCGCCGATCCCCGATGCCGAACATCCACCTCGGCCGGCGGGCGAGTCGTCTCTGCGTCGCGCCCCCGCTCCCCCATCCCGCCCCGCCGGGCCCCGCTGACGAGCTGCCCCGCTAATCCCTCGCTCGCCATGTCGCGCCAGGTATAATCGCAGATTTCCAGGGGCGGGTCACGGTGTCGAGAGGAGGGGGGTCTAAAACTCAGCGGGTCGCTGCTGGCGGTGTCATCGAGCGTGGAGGGTAACCACGGCAACGCCCGAGCAAACCAGGAGGGTGAAGTGTTTCTGAACTGGTGGAATAGATTTTAGAAATGAATAAAAACCTACGGTCATGCTGGTGAGGCTCGTCCCGACCTTTGACCTTTTTCAACATTCGAATTAAATGTTTGAAACATAAAATTTGAATTTGATTGAGTTTATTAACATTGTTTTATTTATCTATTTATATTTTGCGACGTGTCATTTTTCAAAAAGGATTATATCAGGATTATATTGTCATTTGTTTGGGCAGGCAGCTTCAAATCAAGATGGAGGGAGATGAAGTGGCCGGGTAGGGAACCCCGCGCTACAGCTTGAACCCCCTCCCGCTGTCTAAACCCTTGGCAGGAAAGGAAGGGGGAGGAAAAGGGAGGAGGAAAAAAAGAAAAAGAAAAAGCCAGTCGGTCCAGAAGCTTTTCAGAAGTACAAAGCCTCCTAATCTGGCTGCCTAATTGGAGCCTGTGCTCTGTCAAAGCCATCTGACAGTCCTGCAGAGATTAAACAGACCCCCCCTCGCCTCTAGCACCCCCCCGCCCCTTCTTCTTCCTTCCTCCCCCCGTCGCCCGGAGTCACCACACTCCGAAAAAAAACAAAAAAACAAACAAAAAAAAAAACAAAACCGATGTCAAGAAACTCCTGATTAATCCCCGGGGAAAGATCTCAACTCTGTTTCGCACGTAGCGCTACGGCGTGACTGTTGAGCATGGCATCGGCCGGGGGGCAGGGCAGGGTTCGGGGTTCGCTTCCGAGCTGCGATAGCGCAGAATCCAATCGAACCTGGAATATTAGCATGCAAATCCAACCGCCATCTAGTGTTTGGGTGGTGTAGCGGCAGCGTGAAGTTCCCAGCAGAAGCACAAGCTAGGTTTGACCGGCTTTTAACCAGCTGGTTGATGCTGGTTTATCCCCCGCCTCTCTCAGTCATTCAGTAACGTGAACAGGAAGAGAGGGAGATACCTTGCTGGGATAAAGCTTTAATTCATTTATTTATTATTCATTTTTAACAACAAACTTGATTTTAATTGAAGTGCAATTGACGGGGATCAAAAAAAATATATATATATTTTTGCACCTTTTATTTTGTTATATACATAATATACTATAAGCAATATATAGCACAATTATGCACATGATATGATGTAACATTAAGCTTTAGAATAATTATTACATATATATAGACCAGTACTTTGCGATTTTAAGGGAACTTTTGGTCTTTTTTGTTGATTTATCTATTTCAATTTTTTAATGGAAAAATCAGACGATACGTTTTTGATTTTATAGACACAGGGGCTGGGATGCCAGATGACCTGGGCTGACCTCTAGCGTTGGAGTCAAATGTTCCCTCGCACCGGGATGGCATGTTCTCTGGAGAGGGGAGGAGAAAAGAATGAACAGAAAAAAAAAAAAAAAAAAAAAAGAATGGGGTGGGGAGTGCCATTTTTAGACAATAGTCCACTTAGCGGGCCGAGGGCCTTACATTCCTGATGTATCTGAGGCAGCGGCGAGTATCGGATGGAGGAGCCAAAACAAACAAGATGGCAAGGAGGGGGAAAAAAAAAAAATAGTATTATGTAATCTTACACTAAAGACACACACCTGGGGAAACACACAGATTTGAGCAACGCATGTATAAGTGTGTGTGTGTGTGTGTGTGTGTGTGTGTGCATGTGCAGGGGATTTTTCTAATCGTGAACATTCCTCCCAGGGAGCCAGATGATTGACGCTCCAGTAATTAGGACGCAGCGACCTCCGCTTCACGGCCTTTTTATGGCTCCGGAGCCGGGCGTTTAAACAACCGGGAACCTGCGATGCGGCTGACGGGACAGGAGCGGGTAGTGCACGTGTGAGATGTGGAGGTGTGTGCTTCTGTGTGTGTGTGTGTGTGTGTATGTCTTTCCTGCATGCCTTCTCTAACTGAGATCTTCCCAGATTCGAGGGGAGGTTCAGGGTGAGGAGTAACTGGAGATGATGGTATACACACGCACGCACGCACGCACGCACGCACGCACGCACGCACGCACACACACACACACACACACACACACGACCATGTGGCACCTGCTTTTGCCTTCTCATTTCCAAACGGGAAAAACATGTAAATATACAGCCTCTCTCTCTCTCTCTCACACACACACACGCACACACATGTACGCATGCATGAACACACACACAAAATCGACCATGTGGCACCTGCTTTTGCCTTCTCATTTACAAACAGGGGAAAACATGCAAATATACAGCCTCTTCCTCTCTCTCACACACACACACACACACACACACACACAACAGCAGCCTAGTATTTTGCTCAACATGTCAGACACCACCACGTGGCTCCTGCGTGTGCATTCTTGTTTCCACACATCCGACAAATATGCAAATACCCACACACGCATGCAAGCAAGTGCATGCAAACACACGTGCGTGCATGCACACAACACACACACACACACACACACACACACACACACACACACACACACACACACACACACACACACACACACACACACACACACACACACACATATATAAGGAGCGGAATAGTCTTTGCTGTAATAAATCCCCTGGCATGAAAGAGGACTGGTCTCGTGCAGGGTGGCGTGATTGACAGGTGGAACAAGCCCCGCTTCCAACCCGCTCAAACACAAATCCACATGCACGACACGATGCAGGTATTTTTTTTTTTTTTGCATGGGTATCGCCCAGCTCAGCTGCACCAGCATCTCCATCAAATTATCAACACTGTCAGCGGTTTATCGGCCCCACGTGTTTAAATCACAATTGGCGTTCATTCTGTTACATCACATCTGCAGACACGCAGGGGCTTCCTGTCACATGACAAGCCCATGTGATATGACAGGCCGTCCAATCAATCTGCTGCAGATCCAAGACTTAAGTCTCCCAAACTTTAGTGACCATCTTAGCGAAAATCTGCCGCCGTTCCAGTTTTGCTATCTGCGAGCAGACAGTCCCACCGAGTGCTCATCCAATCAGGCGCAACCAGGAAGTGACACACAGGCTGTATTAAGGTTTGGATCAAAAATAGACATGAGGTTTCATTGTTGTATAAAACCTTGCTGTGTTTGTCTGCCACCAGGCGACGATGTTTGTACCCATGTCAGAAGACAAAAGAGAAAAAAAGCGCTCCAATGTTGCGAAAATTACATCTCTTTAAATTTTTTTAAAAATTCTGGCATTGCGGAGAAAAAAAATAAACAACCCTTGATTCTGTCCGACTTCCTGCCACAAATTGGTTGCTTTCTCTCTAAATCACATAGTTCAGAAACAGGATTTTGAAAGGGAGGGGGGAGGCGGTAGAACTAGCTTAGTTGTTTTGCTGGTTGCCACGGCGACAGACGATTTTCAGACGACCGTATAATTGACCGCCAGAAGAGGAAGAAGAGCTGCGGTGACAGAGCAGCACTGACTCCGAGTGTAAGCACTTTTATTTTTGTAATCGAGCCTCGAAGTGATGGAACCGGGTCCTTCGGCATGGACTCCTATTCCTCACCAGCATCCCAGCTACAGCTCAGGGTTTTATTTCCTCATATGTGTTTGTATGTGTGTGTGTGTGTGTGTGTGTGTGTGCGTTTCGATGCCCAAACGTGCTGAGACGGTTCTTGATTGCAGATCCGGACCTGGATGATTCGTGGTCCATCCGTCACATAGCAACCCTGAAGACTTCGGGAACCCCTACACACACGCATGCAAACACACAGTTCAAGGACGGCATGTCCTGCCAGAACACACCTAGCGTTACACAACAGTCAGCGTGTGTTTGCATCACAGTAAAAGCCTGGGTGGGCGGGAGATGGGCGGGGATGAAGGGTGCCGTTCGGGCTTAAGGCTGAGGACTTGAGCCGCTAGCAAAAAAACAGCTACGTCAATCCAAACTCGCCTTTGCCTACAGGGCTATAAACATCCCAGAATAAGAAGACCTTGATGTTTTGTTTTTTTTTATCTTTTTTTTTTTAATCTCTTGTCACAATACAAAGCTCTGCATGCACGCCAGTCCACCATCAGGACTTGACCCGGTTACCAATGAAGAGGAGGAGCCAGCTGCAGAAACATGGGTTTTCTGCTAGCTTGTCATTCCACGTAGCGAGGAAAGAAATGTGCGTCCGCACAGACACACCTGTATGTGTACATGACAGGTCCGAGCGCAGGTCGAAAGGGCAGCGGCGTGCACAGTCTTGTCCGAATAGCATGCGCGTCAGTCAATAGAGCAAGACAAGGCTTTGGTCGGGACAGCGCATCATGGCTGGCTCACCCTGTGCTGCTGCCGGAAAGCACCGGCGGGCACAAATTGGCATACTTTCACGCTCGCCTGAGTGACCTCTGACCCCTGGCCCGCCACGAACACACTGATGGGAGTGTTTCGCGGGTTTAGCTTCACCCTTAAAAACGTGTAAAAAGTCAATGGAGTTCTTCACTGTAATGCCAAGATGCCTTCAGAAGAAAACATTGCAAGGGAAAAACAAGAAAAGACCACTGAGGTGATCATGATTATTGATTAAAGCATTGCTTGTTTTTATAAAGAAAGCATGAACAGCCACATATCTTATACAAGCTGATAAACTGCATTTTCTATATTTTTCAACTTAAATTTACCTGATTTATAATCAGACTTGAAGAAATTATATCTAAAAAAATTAGGTCTAATATTAATTTCCAATGATTGTGATTATTCTTACTTGAATCCAACCTCAGAAAAAAATGACTGATTTACAAATGTGAAATTTCTCATTGGTCTGTTTTCTTTATTGATTCCTGATCAGCCCCTCCGGAAGAACATGAGAGCGCCAATAACTGTACCCCGGTTGAAACCCTTCAAGCAGGACTTTCAAAACTACAAACTGGGAAGCGGGATTGTGCCACTCGCTGGCTTCGGAAATACCCGCCAACGAGACGTCTGCTTTGTGTCCGGGGCCAAAACAGGCTGTCCGACATGGAGCCCAAACCACTGAAAACAAAACATGTCGCTGTCCAGAAAAACGAGGCCTGCTGGCTTCTTCAAATAAATAACCCAAAGTTTATTACCGGGTCAGACGGTCAGGCTGGAGCTGAGAGGGGAGAGAAAAAAAAAATTAAAAATGAAATAAAAGACACGGTTCCTGAAGAAACTGCAGCGACAGAGGGACCAGTTAATAGTTTTGAAGGACCAGTGGAGGAAGATTCTTCATTAAATTTACACAGAAATGCATTAAATCTGCTGCTAATCAATACCAGTATCAGCTGATTCAAGTGAATTCAAGTAGAAACTTAACTGATCAATAGTCTACCGATCAACCATCTGACCACATTCACTAGCTGGCATTGACACCAGGTTGCCGGCTCACCAACTAAACATTTTCCATACCTCCAATTTAGCTTTGGCACAGCAGTTTCCTGACTTCTGATGGCAGCTGATGGTGGATCTTTGATTTAAAAAAAAAAAAATCAAATTTATTTTTTTTTTATCATTAAATAGAAAAACTATCCGTCAACAATTCACCATTATCCCAATATCTACACCCATATCTACCTGACATGGTAAATTGATGCTGAACCCATTTCTGACAGGCATTGACCTGATGCTGACTTGATGTTAACTTGACATGTTTCTGTGTTAACTTCTACTCCAAAGTCTACCTAATGTTTACTAAACATCTACCCGATGTTAAGACAACTACCCAACTTTAAATCGACATCTACCAGCTAACCAACACTGACATGTTGTGTACCTGATGTTAAACAGATGTTTACCTTACACTGACACTTCGACTTGTTGTGACCATGACACTGACATTAATATCTGCCCAACACTTGCTTGATGTCTATGTAATACTGACTTGACAGATTGACTTGACATCTGCCCAACATTGACCTGACATCTGTTGAGGTTAAGTAGATGTTTACCTAACTTGATGTCGACCCAATGCTGACTTGACGTCTGCCCAACATTGGCGCCACGTCTACATGGCATTTACTTGAAGTCTACTCGACATTTCCCCAACACTGACTCGACATTTACATGACTTTGACTTGACATCTGCCAAACACTAAATGCACATCTACCCTGATGTCTTCCTAGCTATGACTCGACACCTATCTAACATTGACTCACCAACAATGACTCGACATCAGCCTTATGTCTGCCAAACAACAACGTCTACCTGGCATTGACTCCACATCTATCTAAAGATAGATGACTTGAATGACTTGACACCTACTTGACATAGTCTAACATCTACCTAACATTAACCAAACATAAACTCCACCCCTAACCTAACATGTGCAAACACCTACTTAACATTTACTCAACATCAACCTACCATTGACTCCAGGTCTCCCTAGCACTGAGTCCACATCTATCCAAGAATATCTGGATGTCTACCCCACACCGATATGACATTAGGCCGCTGCCTATCTTACATTGACTCAACACGTGCCTGACGCTGACTCCATGCCTACCTTGGATTGACTCAAAGTTGACCTTTTATTGACTTAATATCTACCCAATACTTACTTGAAGTCTACTTTACATTGTCTCAACCCCTACATATTATTGACGCAACATCTAGCTAACACTGACTAAAAGCCTAGGTAGCATTGACTCCAAGTTTACCTAAACTCTACTCCGAGTCCTACCCATCAAGGAGCTAACACCTGCCTACCATTGACTCAAAGCCTCCCTAACTTTGACTTGAAGCCTTGCTAACAGTGACTCAAAGGCTCACTAACATTGACTCGAAGCCTAGCTAACACTGACTACGAGTCTACCTATCATTGACTCGAAGCATAGCAAACATTGACTCTGAGTCTACCAACATCGACTCGAAGCCTCGCTAACATTGACTCAAAGCATAGCTAACACAGATTATGAGTCTACCTAACATTCACTCCGGGTCTACCTATCAAGGAGCTAACACCTACATAACATTGACTCTAAGTCTACCTAACAGTGACTCAAAGCCTCCCTAACTTTGACTTGAAGCCTCACTAACATTGACTCGAAGCCTTGCTTACATTGACTCGAAGCCTCGCTAACATTGACTCAAAGCCTAGCTAACACTGACTACGAGTCTACCTAACATTGACTCGAAGCCTCGCTGACATTGACTGGAAGATTGCTAACATCGACTGGAAGATTGCTAACATCGACTGGAAGATTGCTAACATTGACTCGAAGCCTCGCTGACATTGACTGGAAGATTGCTAACGTCGACTGGAAGATTGCTAACACTGACTCAAAGCCTCGCTGACATTGACTCGAAGCCTCGCTAACATCGACTCGAAGCCTCGCTAACACAGATTATGAGTCTACCTAACATTCACTCCGAGTCTACCAATCAAGGAGCTAACCCCTACCTAACATCTACACAAAGCCTCGCTACCGTTGACTCAAAGCACAGCACACATTGACTCTGAGTCTACCTAACACTGACTCCAAGTCTACCTATCACACGTTTAATGGCTAGCCAACAGTGACTCACCCCCAACCAAACATCGATCAGTCTGCTCTGAATCTGATGTTGGAATGAACTCCAGCCTTCAAGCGTCATTCAAACAACTTCAAAGATAGAAATTGAGCAGACCGTTTTACTCAATGAGCCACTTTAACCCCGAGTCCTCTTTGATCATCCGACATCGGCCCTTTTCATCAAACACCACCGATTTCCACCAGAAGAAATCGGTATGGGCTCCATTGAGTATATCCAGCTCAGCCACGTCTCCCTGAAGCCAAACCCCCGCCTCGCCTTCCCTTCCCCCACACTCTCCAATTTATTTTCTCGACGGCTTTATCATTGGCGCCGCTAAAGGGAGGGGGGGAAGGGGCAAGGCGGCGGTGGCGGTGGTGGTGGGGGGTGGCATGAAAGCTCAGACCGGCTTTCCATCAGCTGACAGCGCAGACGCCAGGGAAAGTCAAACTCTGCCACATGTTAACTTTACTTGACTGGGACGGGACACGTGACCCCTGCTGGGCCTCCCTATGTTTGGAGTAAGTGTGAGGGGGGGTCCTGCTCGCCTAAACATTGCACAGAGCAGCCATTAGCCCGTAGGTGGGCTTGGAAGCAGCTCGGCGGAGGGGGGAGCCAGTTTGATTTATTCTTGGTAAATAAATAAATGGCAGAAGTGGCGGCGCGGGAGGGGAGGGGGGGGCGCTTTCTTAAGTCTGCCGCTACTTTCTTTTTCTTCTCCTTTCTTTTTTCTTAAATCTTATGCAACAGGACGGCCCGTGGGTCTGTTGCGCGCCTGCTTCCCATTAAGCAGCTCCGCCTGGTTCTGGTGCAGAGCTGACACCTCCTGCACACATGGGCCTGCTCAAACAGAGGCACTTGTTGTGTTTCATGTGTGTGTGTGTGTGTATGTGTGTGTGTTACTCCAGACACATGTTCGCCTTCATTAAAATGACCCACGGTAGTAAAATTTGCTCGCCAAATGGGGTGATGATGTCATCGCCTTCAAAGAAGCACCTGCAGCCGATGGTGCGTTCAAGGACGACCTGGGATTATTGCTACTTTTTTTTTTTTTTTTTTACGACTCTGACTTTTCCGTCTGGGAACGCAAAACCATTGATCAGCTTAATGAACGCGGGCCCGCCGACCACTAGGGGTCTCCAAAACTTCAACACGATGACCTGACCCTGTCTTTTTCATTTCTGACGGGCACAATCAGAATATGTGGTAGTTTTGGTTAAAATGTTCTCAAAGACTCCTGAATGCGTGACATCCAAATTTATGATTTTAACTCTTTCTGGTTTCCTCACTTTTGATTTGAGGGTCTCTGTCTCCTTTTCTCTGTATCTTTCGTTTTATGAAGTCCTCACACATTTTCATGTTACTGATTGCTTTGTAATCCCCCCTTTATTAGTGTAAAAAATGTTTTCTCCTTTGATTATTTTTAACAATTTCTCTCTTTTGAAAAAACAAAACAACCACATGTATCAGGATATTAAATTATAATTTAGGCTGATATTTTAAATATATTTTTTTACTTTTTTTTAACCTAATTTTTTTAACAGTATGAATATATATATATACACACACACACAAACACACACAAATAAATCAATGTACTTCCTGACTTTACTTTTAAAGTCAAAGTTATAAAAGCAAAACAAAAAACATGAACAATTAAAATAAAAAGCTTGGAACAAATATTCATACCACAGGTGGTGAAACTCTTAAAGAGTTCTTATCATTACGATCAGATCTTATCTATCACCCTCGCTGGGCGGATCCATTTCTTACGCACATTGCGCTTCATTGTTATCTTGATTGACAGCTTGTGAGTGTATGTGTGTGTGTGTAACTTTTCTTTCCTTTCCTTTTTTTCAAGTGACACGACATCTAATGAGCTCCAGTGACGAAGAATTCCCCCACAGGGAAACTAAAAGAACCTTAATTATGCCTAAACAATTTCTCCGCAGCCCAGTGTTAAAGTGTGACACTGGTAATTATGCAGTAGTGACGCTGTAATTACCAAGAAGCCAAAAAGAAAAAGCCCACCTGCGAAAACAGGGTCAGGTATTTTCCCCTTTGGCATCGGCGTACAATCTTATCTAGGTCGAGCACATTGTCAGTAATCTTTCTTTATTTAACAATTTATTTGAAAACAACGATTGGTTGAGCAAACCTGCCACTCAGTCTCAGGTAGTACTAAAAAATGAAAATAAATTAATGTTTTATAACATTTAAAACATAAGCGGAATTTATCTTTGTGATCCAACTGAACTGTGATTGTAAAATTTAGAATGTTTAGAATTTCCATATTATCCTTCATAAAGTAACTTCATTTGTACATATATATATTCCTTACATGACATTTAAATGAAAACATCATTATGTGAAAAAATAATTTAAAAAATACACATAAAAATATTGTTGTTGACATTGTAGATAAGATGGTGATAAAATGTGTTATTAATTATTTACGAATGATTTTAAATGCCGTTTTGGATAAAATGGAAACATACATACATACATACATTCATACATACATAAATACACACACACACACACACACACACACACACATATATACACATATGAAATTCAATTAAATAAAGAAAATTGTAGGAGTTTTTTGCCTAATTTTTCCAGTTCGGTGTATGAAATCCAAGATAAAGTTTTGATCAACTGGAACCCCCCCCACCCGAGCTTGCAGAATGAAACTGACTCACAGCAAATTTCGCCATCTCACTGGTGCACTCCAGGAAGCACCAGCTCTGGATTTTCCCAGATTACACAGATTACAGGCGTTTGGAAATTTTGAAAAAAAAAAAGGCCTTTTCTCCTTCTGTCAAACCGTTCATTTATCCGGGGAAGTGCTGAGTCACACCGGGGAGGGACCTTCGTTTCGTCATTCCTGTCATTCATTTTATCTGAATTAAAAGTCCGTCTGCGGAAGGGATTCAAGTTTTGGTCAATTTTTCCCCTTTCTTTTTCAGGCATTGCAACTGGAGCTAAAAAAAAAAAAAAAATCAGAATTGAGGGTTTTGCCGCTTTATAATGAAAATCTTGGCTCTGACGAGGTGTTCAGGTGACAACAGGGGAAAAAGTAAACAGTTTCATATTTGGAGTCATTCCTGAAACAAGGTGTCTCCCACCGCGCAGGGAACCCCTCAACGTTACGCGCTATTTACGATATTCCGCGCTGACAGGTCTGCGTCCGAACACCCTGTTCATTCCTGCGACAACTCAAAAGTGTCGTTGCGCGTGACACGAGAACCACGTTTGTGGCACTTGAAAAACGGAAAGAGATCAAGTGGCACAATCCAAGAACGAAAAAAACGCAGCAATTTGAAAACGGCATGAGGTTGTAGTCGATAGCCGTGCACGGTCGGGTTGACCATGACAACAATGGCGGACTCCAGTTGACTCCCGGTCCACTTTCTCTTGGAGTTTCCCAACCAGTATCTCCACCTCCTGGTTGGTCCATGCAAATACTCAGCTGTTCGTGTTGTTGATGTTTGCACTCACGTCTTTGATTGCGTCAAAACAGGAAGAATCTACACGTGCAAGCGCATGTTCATCACAAAGTCACCACGCCAACGAGTGGCTCAGAGTGTGTACTACAGCCTCTTTGGTGTTTACCTACAGTCGGGCGCGCACGGAGATTGTTTGCATAGCGTCGGACGTCTGCGCGTGGAGCTGTATCGGCCGTCGTCATGGAAACGGAGGTGCCATAGAAACAGGGGAGCACCGTTGATCCAAAACAGTGAAAATGAAAAAAAATTATAAAATATATATATATATATATATATATATATATATATATATATATGTATATGTATATGTATACACACACACACACACACACACACACACACACACACACACACACACACACACACACACACACACACACACACACACGATCCGACCTTTTTGCATCATGGGTGTTTTTACTTCCTGGTAGTATTTATCGTGTATTAAAAATAACTGGAATAAAATTGTGAAGTCTTATGTATAAAATTATCTCCCGAAATGAGTAGAATTTCAGAATAAGCTGAGGATGCAGGAAATACTTCTTATTTTCTTAAATATGTTGTTTTTGGGAGCAGAACCCGCTGACATTTCAAAATAAAACTCGGCAGGTTGGCACGCCGCTGCGAGGACTAATCGCACGACACGGGCCGCCGTCTCACCCAGTCGCCTCCAGGAAATGCAACACACACAAATCCTCTTAGCGCCCAACATCCAAACAGTCCTGTTAGTTCAATCAGACGCTCCTCTTCAGTCACCGGACGCCAGGTTCTTTCCATGGCCGCCAAGTGTGACGCAAACCGGGCCTGTCTAACCATCGCTGCAGGGCAGGAGGGCGATGAGGACAACCGAAAAAGGGAGGAGGGGAGTGAGCACACACACACACACACACACACACGTGTTTTAAGATAAATAAATAAGTATACACAGGAATAAAATCCACGACTTCCACCGAATTGGAAACAAGCCCGTCCGAAATGAGAGGTGGAAGTGGATTATTTTGAAAGGGTTTTGGTGTGAGGAAAGGGGGGAGTTTGGGGGGTTGCGAGGGGACGGCGCTAGGCTGATATGAGAAGCAGATGTGGGACGTGGGGAGACGGAGGGTTGATCGTGCAGAGGAGGAAAAGTTATAAAAGGCAAAATGAGAGTAATGGTAACGCCCACCCCGTCTCCACACACACACAGTGTGGGTGTTTAAATGCGACCGATCGGGGTTGATCAAATACACAATAAGTTGGTCGCTAATTCTGCCGAAAAATTGGTTGATTTTTTTGACACATTTAAAATAAAATTTAAATGAAAATCCATTGATTAAAATTCTCTTTTTTTTAGATTATTTAACGAGAATTTCGAATACCTCGGGGTGAATTTTACCAATTTCAGGCTGCTTTTACTCATTTAAAGGACATTCACAAAATCACTTATAATAAAGTTATTACATATAAAGAAATGGGTATGAATATATAGAGATGAATTACATATATGATTTTCTTAAAAATTATTATTTTAAATGCGATTTCATGCCATTTTAAAGGTAATTTATCTTTTCAACAAGCTACGTTTAATAACCAGCTATAGCATTTTGGGGAGGGGTAATAAAATAAGGTACGCACACACAAGCACACACACACACACACAGCTAGGGAGCAGTTGGGGACTTGACCCCTGGAGCTTGTTGACATCTGACTGACCCATCGAGGTCGGGCGTGAATGAATGAATGAAAACCAAGACTCGAAGCCCAGAAACCAGCGAGAGGAAAAAAAAAAAAAAAAAAAAACCAACCAAAAGGACACGTCGAGCTCCGGGCTCTCAAGGAAACACCTACCATAGAGGGAAGACGCGTGCCCTGGAGACAATCGTGAGGATCAATATTGGCCAGAATCCTGAGATTTAGTCCCGAAACTGGATCTCACCTTCTGGGTTGACGGGGTTAATCCGAAATCCTCAGCGGGGGGGAAACTCACGACTGAGTCAAAGCGGCGGCGAGTCGGATCTACAGAGCGTGACGGTGTGCTGAGGAGAGAGGATCCCGGTGTTTACTACAGCAGCCTAAACACACACGCACTGAAAATCACCAGCCCCGCCTGTCTCCTCACACACACACACACACTTCCTGGCTGAGTCATGTAAACTCCCACTAAAATCGATCCTCCTCTTCCTCCTGAGACGCAACGCAAGTTTTCCCATCTAATCCAGAAGGAGAATCCCGGGGTCTCTGCTCACTGATGACCCCTAACTCCAATCAACCATTAACACACACGCACGCGCACGTGCGCAGGCGCCACCTCCTTGCGTGGAGTCAAGGAGGTGACAAGGAGCGAAAAACATCTCACGCCGTTCAGTGCACTCTGTTTAATCTCTTAATCCAGAGGCCCTTAATCTCTGCAGAGACCCGTAGCCCCATCAAGAAGACGTAAACCCAACAGAAGTGTGTGTGTGTGTGTGTGTGTGTGTGTGTGTGTGTGTGTGAGCATGCATACGTGCCGTGAGTGGGAAGGTGCCCAGGTGTCGTAAGTTTGGACGTGGTGTGGATGTGTGCAAATAGGTGCGCAAGTCTGTACCTGTTACTTGTGTGTGTGTGTGTGTGTGTGTGTGTGTTGGGGGGGGACTGCGTGGTCAAGTACATTTTCAGAGTGTGTGTCTATGTGTGGTGGGAATTTGTCCATCTGTGTGTGTGCGTGTGTGTGCGTGTGAGTTTGTATGCGTGGGAGTGTTTGTGTATAAGGTGTCTGAGTATGTTGACGTAGTTCTGTGTGTGTGTGTGTGTGTGTGGGCACATGCATGATGTGAGTGTGATTATGTTTGTCTTTCTGGGTGTGTATGAGGTGTCTGTATCTAAGTGGGTTCATCTGATTACTATGTGATTGTGTGTGTGTGTGCATGTTCTGTCTGTGATTGTGTGTGTGTGCATGGCCTGTCTGTGATTGTGTGTACACAGGAGTCTGCAAATCACTCAGATCTGTGTGTGTGTGTGTGTGTGGATGGTCTGAGCGATGTCCATATCTAAGCATGTTTATGTAGTTACTGTATTTGAGTGTATGCATGGTGACTGCGTTTGTGTGTGTGTGTGTATACACAGTGGTTTTAAATGTGTATGTGCATGATGTTACACTGTGTGTTTGTGTGTATGCGTTTATATGTGGTCTTAATCTGTGGATGTTTACACTGTGGTTTTGTATGATTGTTTACGTATGAGTACGTATGTCTTACTGTGTGTGTGTGTGTGTGTGTGTGTGTGTATACACAGTGTGTATGAGTATGTACATGTAGTTATTTATTGTGTGTGTGTGTGTGTGTGTGTGTGTGTGCGTGCGTGCGTGCGTGCGCACAGGACACAAACAAAATCAGGCCCACCACTCCAGTCTTTTGTAATTTGGTCTAATCCCAGATCAACTGAGTTTAAATCCCCTTCAATTAGCTCACTCACAAAAACAAGGGGGAGGAGGGGGGCACAACAAGGGTTGAGTGGCTGAACCTGTTCAATAATCCCCCCCCCCCCCAACCCTCCCACGCCGCCGGCCTTAATTATGGGAGTCTACCCTTAAAAGTTGGACGGCGGCGAGGGATTATAGCCCGCTGACTCCACCATTGTTGGAGGCAGGAACGAACAAAAGAGGCCTCCACCCCTTCAACTTTGATTCACTTGTGGGGTGGGGGTGACGCCGGTTGTGACGTCGGTTCCCTACACACACACACACATACACACACACATACACACACACAAACGGGGTATCAGTGTGTGTGCACAAGGAGGGGGGCCTGTGGGGTCACTTTCATGAAAGGGATTACGCCGGCTTGTTTTCTCAACCCATCCTCACTCAGCAATGACTTAAATCTCTGATCCCCCCCCTCGAAATACACACACGAGACCGTTTCCACGGGAGCGTGGGTCAGGTACCCTCTTCCTGTTATTCCCCCAGCTTCCTGTCCGAGATGCTCCTGGGGAGCAGGACTGTCGTCACTCCCTCAGCCCGAAGCCCCAATCTCCCACCTCCCCTTCGCGCCGAGTGCTTGAGACATTATTTGGATCCATAAATCAACATGTTTGTTATGTCAAGCCAGATCAGCCGCACAACAGGCCCCCTCCAGCGGTGCCACATGCTGCACCAGTTGGGTTCTGACGGTTGAACACATATACACATGTAAATGTCAAAATCACCAATCTAGATAGCAATTAATCCAGATTAATTAATCGTCGACTCATTCGATTTCCCGTGTAAGAACGCCACTATATGGTAGCCGAGCTGACTCCATGGAGCTGGCCGACCCTGGCCGGCATATCGGTCTCTCCGTGGGGGTGTTTGAGTCCAAAACAAACCCGCGGCGGGACAATCGAGCGACAGGATGTAGTCGTCACACTCTGCGGGAGGGAGTTCACCGAAGAAATTCCTGCCTCAAGTGAAACGCCGACGCCAAGCACCGCGAGCCGGGCGCGGCGCCGTGCCCGGCCGAACCCTCAGGGAGCGCCGGGGCCTCAGATAGTGTAAACATGTGCGTCTGTCTCAGCAGCTGAGAAGGCCACATTGATAAAGAGATGATGATGTTTTTTATTTTTAAAAAGAAAGGAAAAAAATATGGTTGGCAAATGTAACATTAAAAAGAATGTTTTTTTTTTTGTTTTGCTATTCAAAATTCCTATTTCCATCTTGAGTTAAATTAGATAAAGTAGGCCTGGATTTGTCCCACAGCACGGAAATTCACAATAAATAAAACATGTTGACTGTATATATAATATTTCTTAACCTTATTTTTGCAAAGTCATTTATGATAAATACCTAAAGTGATGTCTGTCATCAAATTCAAATGTATTTTTCCCCTATATATAAATATTTTATGAATATTGCTTTATTATTTTGTTAAAAAAACAAATTCAAATGTATTTTTTCCCCCTATATATAAATATTTTATGAATATTGCTTTATTATTTTGTTAAAAAAACAAATTTCAAGGACATTTCTTCTCTTTCAGTTTTTAAAAGATTTTTTTTACACAAGTTTCTTTTGGAATATCCTCGGAACATTCTTTTTTTTTCTCCCCGTTTCTTAATTTATTTATTATTATTTTTATAACCGATCACACAACTCTGGTGGACGACACTCCCGGGAGTCAGCAGCTGAAAACACACTTTCTACGCTAATAAATAAATCAGTGCACCCTCCGCTTCCAGAACCCTCTCGCTTCTTATTTCTTTCTTTTTTCTTTCCTCGTACGAACTGTCAGATGCGGGTGTCTCAGGGTAACTCCGAGGCGAAGCGTCACCAGCTGGAAAACTACAGCCAGACAGGGTTGGAGGGAAGGGGTGGAGGTGTTTGTTTTGCAGCTGATTCAGAGCTGTCCGCCTGTCCGAGCTTGCCCAGGCGGTGGCCGTCCACGTTCCCGGCCTCTCGGCTAAAAAGACACGCTTGTTTTATTTTTGTTTTGTTTTCTTCTCCATCCATAGGTGGGGCATTGAAATTCAAAGAAAGGGGATTTTGCGACGTCCGGATTTGCCTGCTCAGCTCGTGCCAGCTGGCATCATGTAGAAGGCCTCGCTGCTAGCTACAGGAAGAGCATCCCGCATCGTGTTTGAGTGTGTATGTGTGTTTGTTGGTGTGTATGTGTGAGTTGTGTCACACTCCAGGAGCGAAAAAGCAAAGTCACGGTTGCCGAACAGCCCCATTCTCGCAGGCTGACGGCAACGTAAGTAAAGACGAAAAACTAAAACAAAATAACATCCACCCAATGGTGCAGAACTCCATTAAAAAAAACAGCATTTTAAGAGTCGCCTCCCACAACGCCTCGAGTTCATGCACGCTGAAGAAGTAAATTAGATTTTGTGTGATGCACTGGGATTTCTCGTCGTTGGCGCCGGTTTGATTTTCCCGGTCGTCCCTGCTTAGACCCGGAACCCCGAATTTCTACCCACATCTGCATCTATTCCTGGTCGCTGAGCTAACTATCTGAGGAATAAGAGGGCGTCCGCAGAAGTATCACAAAAAAACAAACGCAGACATAAACTCAGCGTTGCTGGTGATGAAGAATATTATTGATTGTTGTACTTATTTATTAAAATACGAGTTGATGGGAAGTACGAGAAGATTGAAAAAAAAAAAAAACAGGCGGCCATCTTGAATCTGGGTTGGAATCCAGATGTTTTTTTTGGGCATATTTCTTCAGATATGTCTGGACTTCTGTCCTCGGTTTATAATTTATTCATTTATTCTTTAATACCGGAACCTGTCGTGTTGCAATTTGTCATCGTTTGCAGGAAAAACTAAACAACAGACTGAATTCCCCTTCGGGACTTGGACGACCGATGAGCAGCAGGTGTTTTCAGTGGACAGTCCCTACAGGTGTGTGTGTGTGTGTGTGTGTGTGTATGCGCGCGCATGGGGTGGGGGGCAGAGCTTCTAGGCTGCCGATTGGCCGCTTTCCTTGGAATTTATGGGAAATAACAACTGGTGGTTCATCAGCAGGCCCATTTTTCAGATTTCAATCTCCAGTGCTTGTGTTTTTTTGTGCCACTGACAGAAGTCAGCGGCTTTCTGAGCCAACAATTGGTGATTTGCACTTCTGTAAACTCAATTTCTCCAAAACATGGGCAAAGTTTTTCTTTGGCCATCCCAAGTGTTTTGTCCTGTCCTCTGCTTCACCTTCACAGAACGAAAACGGTGAAAACAACAAATAGAACGCTGATGAGGACGAGAGAGGGATGGGGAAAGAGAGGTGGGAAGAGGGAGTGAGACGGAGGGAGGAAGGGGGGAGGAGAGGAAAGGAGAGGAAGGGATGGAGGGGGGAGAGAGAGAGGAAGGATGAGCAAAGAGAGTGATGGAGGAAAAGGAGAGAAAAATGGCGGAAGAGAGAGAGAGAGAAGCGGAGAGAAGCCCCGAACTGAGCAGCTGGTGAAACTTCTCTCTCCTCATTGTTCCACTGCTTTTCTGCCTCCAGCTGTTTTAGGCAGGGAGGGGCCCGTCGCCACGGCAACCCACACCTTACAAGCTGTCCTGTCTGGTCCTGTCTCATCAGAGTGCTGTATGTGTGTGTGTGTCTTTGCGTGCGTGTTTGTGTGTGTGTGTGTAACAATGGGCCAAGCAGGCTCAGACTGGCATCATCTGAACAAGAATCATCCTTTCGAAGCAAAAGGTAACTTCTATTTCTCATGAAAAATGATAAACCACAGGGTTTCCCTGCAGTGCCACACACACACACACAAACACAAACACACACACACACACCACACACAAACACACACACACTAGGTTCAATTTATCTTTAAATCACTTAATGGTTTCAAGATTATTTTTTTTTCTAAAAAGAGCTCATCGAGATGGTTTCATATTATTGTTCCTTTCCTTTTTAAACAAACAAGTTCTAATTTCCACACTTTTTTTTCAATTTGGAGACTTCAAACCTCATTTTTAATCATTTGGGGCCTTATCTTGCTTGAAGACCAGAAATATTAAGGTGTTTTTTTTATGTTTTTTATTTAGATATTTTGCTGATTTCCAACAATATATTTAGTTGTGTAATTTTTTGGTTTATTTATATTACTCATTTCTGAATTTATTCAACTATTTATTCAGCTGATTGTAAGCATTTTTTCTCCCATTAATTTATTTTCAAGAAATTCACATAAATTTTAGCTGATTTTTTTTGTCATTTTCTTCCCTTTCTTAATTTTCCATGTATATTTATGTGTGACTCTGCCAGTCTCCACGTGCCCTGAACTAAACTCTGACTTTAATATAAAAACTGGGTGATAAAATGAAGAAATATTACAGCTGCTTGTCCTTCTGTCTGTGAGTCCTTCCGAGAAACACCTTCCACCAATCCTCTGAATAGGGTCTCCATGATGTTAATCATTCTTTGAGAAATTTGTTTCTGATTTTTTTTAATTAGGAATGTTTTGATTGAAACTGAACTGAACACATCAGTGCTTTAATTCACAAATGATTAGCAAAAAAGAAAAAATGTGAAAGATGTTTGGACAAAAAAAAAAACAAAAAAAAAATTACAGAGAAAATTGGGGGAAAAAAACCTACAAAAGAGCTAAATGGCCTGGAGTTAACCCAAAAATTAACAAAAAAAAATAGAATAAAACTCTTCAGCAAGACGACACATTGAAGCAATGAAACTAATTAGAAAAATAATAACTTTCAAAGTTTGCGATAATTGCACGGGAGGTTCCCTAAAAATGGTCATGTGATTATCCACCTCGAGTTCAGATACTAAAGAATATCGGCGGACTGTGTGGAACAGCCTTTTTGTTGTTTTTTTCCAGACGGCAAGGAAAAAAAGGAAAAGTGTTAGAAAACCCAAACAAATGAAGTCAGTAATTGATTTAACACTTTCATCCCAGAGGTTAAGGAGCCTCGCCTCCCCTTGCCTCCTGCCCTAATGTCCTTGCATAACCACGTCAGCTGTGACCCTGGGCGAGGAGATACGTGCCCTCTGCTGCGGCAACGCCCATATAAGGGAATCAAGTCTCCACCCCCTTTTAATGGGTGGGACATCAGTTAGAAACGGAGAGAAAACATCTGAAGAACAGTCCATGGGAAATACACTCGGCGGTCACTTTAGGCACGCCTTTTTGCAAGTTGCTAATCGGCCAATCACATGGCAGCAACTGAGGCGAGCATAGGTTCTCTTCGTATCTGGGACAGTACCCAGTATATGGTACTTTCTTAAAACCTGCTCAGGTACGTTTGTGTGTGTGTGTGTGTGTGTGTAACAATGGGCCCAGCAGGCTCAGACTGGCATCATCTGAACAAGAATCACCCTTTCCAAGCAAAAGGCAACTTATATTTCTCATGAAAAATGATAAACCACAGGGTTTCCCTGCAGCGCCACACACACACACACACACACACACACACACACACACACACACACACACACACACACACACACACACACACACACACACACACACACTTAATACTACTGACAATACTGACAATGAGAGGCCGGCGGCTGATTGGCTGGAGAATGCCGTCTCTTAGCACTACATGTTAGCATGGCTGCTACCACCTGATGTCTTAGCTTTGGTTCTTCTCTTGCTTTGAAATGACAAGAAGCCGCGGACCGAGAAGGTCAGTGATTAGCGATGCCCCCGTCCATATTTAGGAGTTATTGGGAAGCAGCTGCAAACCAGCACTACAATTGCACTATAATGGAACTGTGTCCAAGGAGGCTATCGCTAACTCAGGTCACCAAAAGGAGACCATCTCCAAGGAAGGACACCGGGCGCAACTCTTGTCAGCTAGCAGGAGACTGAGGCTACCTTTCAGGCTTCCTAAAATTGGACCAAAGAAAAAGAAAGAAAGAGAGAAAGAAGGAAGAAGAAGATGATGATGATGAAAGAGGTCTGATCAATGTTGGTTTCTGGGGTGGAATTTAGAAACTACATGGAAGCATGGATCCATCCTATCTCCCAGATTTCAGAAGTCAGATAAAGAAATAAATAAAAATCCATTGATGTGAGCGGGAATTTTCTGAAATTAGGAAAAAAAAAGGTTGAAAAAATATTGAAAGAATAATTCGACAATCTTTAAAATATCCAAAAATTTGACAAAAAAGTCCAAAAACATATTTTATACAACAAAAACAGCAATAAGTTGTGAGAAAAAAAATACAATTAAAAAACAGTGAAAAAAGAGCCGCTTAAAAAAGAAATTCCCGCCAGAAGAAATTATAGAAAAGTCACAGAGCATTTGAGAAAAAAAAAGGACAAAAAGTTCCAAGATTTAAAATAAAATATAGTAAAAGAAAAGATTCAAAAACCCCAAATGAGACAGATTACTTTCAAGAAACCATCCCCCAAGAATCTACAAAAAATTATTAATAATATTTACAATTTACAAAACTACAAGTAAAACCAGGACATAACAAGAATTACCAAGAATTTCAATCAACTCAATAAAAAATTTGCAAGAAAGCCAATCGAGAAGCTCCTCTGCATGTGGAAATCTCGCACTCGTCTCCAGAACACGGACGTAAGGAATAACTTTGAACACAGCGGCTGACGGATCTTTGGCGGGCAGAACGTGGCCATCTGGGCTGGATGGTTTTTGTCTGCGGGCCAACTTAGCTCAGGTTAAGCTCTTTGGCTCCCTTGCTCCCACCCACTTTATTATTCTCTGTTGCCATGGAGACACACTATATATATATATATATACATATATATATATATATATATATATATAAAACTCCCCCCACATGCAGTCTTAACTCTGCCACATTTTCCATCTACGTTCATTTCCTGGACCAAATCGATGAAACCCCCCAAAAAAAAGAAGCAGACACGCGATCCATTCCAGCACTATCGTCGATTTCATATTCGTTAGACATTCATAAATGAGCGACTTTTCCGCCGACAGCTGAGCCTGCAGCGCAAATCATTTCCAGCAGAGGGAGACGGCGGGGACGCATTTGCCAAAGAGACAAACTCAAGGAAAAACGAGCGGAGCAACATGTTGCTATAGCGACAGATGAATTGACTCTTGTGACACATATACCCATTAAATTAGCCTCTTGCCAACAAGAGGTTTTCTTTTGAAATTCCTGTCTGGATGAGCTGGATGACTTGCTCCAATCAATAACTCCAGGTCGCCCATCTACCCGGTTGCACTCGAACGTAGCACGGATCATGTCAATCGGCTTTTACTTTTAAGGTCCCGTACCTTGGAGGCCCTGCGTCGCTCCGGACACGCGGGGTGCTGGCACGCCACCCAGTCCTCCTCCGGCGCCGGCTTGTCATCTGCAACAAAAAAAAAAAATGTTAAAACTCCATCAGTCAGACCCACGAGCCACCGCCGGACATCCATTAAACGCACCTTTCATGGTTAAGCTGTGAAAACACGGCCGTGTGTTTACGCAGCGGGAGAAGATGGAGTGAAAGCGACCCAGGACATGATGGGGGCCGTGTTGTAAAAAAAAAAAAAAAGAAAAAAAAGGGAGGAAAGTAAACACAGATAGGAGGGCGGGGGGTGTTAATGGTGCAGGGGAAGCGGAGGGGGGATGAAACATGACTAAAGAGAAAATGCGGTACATAAAAAGGAAGCGACGTTCTGTTTTCCACTTTTTCTTTTTAAGTATGACAGTGAATCACACATGTCGAGTAGACCTTTAAAAATGCCCCCCCCCCGGGCCGGCGGTGAATTCAAGCTCTGATGGGAAACCCTGTTTACATCTAAACCTTGCCTGTGTAAACACTTGATAAAGATATCAAAGCGGAGACCTTCGAACACAACATCGTTTATCTCTGGGTCTGAGACCGGTGGCCATCCTGGAAGACATCACCCACCGGAAATTTCAGAGAATACAGGAAAAAAAGTCAAACTTAGCAAAAGAAAGGCTCTCGTGACGTAACCAGGGATAAGTTATGAATTTCTAGCCCCCATATAAGCATGTAATTGCCTGAAACTTTATGTATTTCCAATAAAAATGACCCCCAAAAAATCTAGATTTTTTTTGGCAAATGATTGACTCAGGTATAAATCAGGAAATTAAAACAAAATCACAAAAAATATATATTAATGTACTCAAAATGGCAGCTAAATTACCTGAAATGTAAAGTCAAAAAGCTGTGTGGGGACTCGAGGGGTTGGGGGGGGGGGGGGTTGGAAACAGTTCGCCGCTGCTGTGTGTGTGTGTTTGTGTGTGTCATCCCCCAAAGTTGGAAAGCAAAAAAAAAAAAATGGCCGCTCTGAACTTCCATGGGAAAAATACACTAAAACCTACCCTGAAAATGACAAACTACCAACGGATTACAGAAAACCCTGGAGAGAAACAACAGGCGAGAAAATCGCTGACAGGACGAAAGTAAACTCAGAAGCAAAGTACAGGGAGGCCAGCTCGCTCACAAAATAAAATATGAATAATGACTTACCAATAAAAGGAAAGTGGGGGAGGGGAGAGGAAAAATGCATAAAAATCAGACTTGACAACACGCAAAAATAAACTACCTGCGAACATTGCAAGAATTTGACAGATGCATATTTTTAATTATCTCATGATCAACAACCTGATGGAGGGCGTTTTCAAGGCCGCAAGTTCAAGACGGGACGTTTCCTTCCACCTCGTTCTGTGGGGCCGTGATGCGTTCGCTGTCCCCGGCGTGGCCTCCACCCCCCCTACCCCGTCTGGGTCTGGCTCAAACCGGCTGTGTGGACCGGGCTTCGGCTTCTGCTTCGTTTCAGCGAGAGGAAGAGGCTCCCGTCGCGGCGGCTCCACCCATGCCTCCCCCCAGCATTAGCCGGCCACTAGCGGACAGCAGCTCCGTCGCGGCAAACCGCGCAACGTCTCCCGTTTATTCTTTTCCAGACAGGAAGTTGAATGACACGGCGGCGACAGCTGGGGAAGCCACCGATCGATCGGCTGATCGATAACCGATGCCGCGGCGTCTTGTTTTTTTCCGTCCAGTATTCTGGAAAAACGAATATCTGAATATATTTCTCGACTTGACACGGCTCCTCTCTCCGATGCACCGGAACCCCTGAACTCAGCACTGCTGATTAAGCCGAAAAGCAAACACAAGTGTGCACGCGTGCGCACACGCAAACACGTGACAATGTGACAATGAACTCTCAACTGAACGACCCGACGGACGCCCGCTCTCACGGAGGAACGCTGCCCCTGGGGCGAGAGAGGAGATGATGAAGGTGCCGACACAAACTCACGAAGTTGCTCTCAGCATGCTGGGAACGCGAAATACGAAACGTAACTACGTCCAATAAAGCTGATATTTCCTGTTTTCCACGCTTCAACTTGGTTTGTTTTGTATGTTTGGGTCCTTCACAGGCTGTGTGCGGTTTAATTTATGTTTATTTATTTTTAACAAAAAAAAAAAAAAAAGATTTAAATGAGAAATCTAGCCAGAAATGGCCACAGGGATCCATCATTCGAGACACAAACACACATTTATGTGGAATGTTAAGAATGTTTCAATTCTACTTGGTGACATCTCATTGTGGCACAGTGTGTGTGTGTATGTATCGGGTGTTCTTTTGTTGGCTCAGGGTTTCAACTTTGTACAGCAAGTGTGTAAAAGCCTGTGGGCTCTCTCACACACACACACACACAGTCACTGTGTGCTTCTGTATACATGATGCCCCCCCCCCCGCACAATTAGCAAACAATCGTGAAGCTAAACATTCCCTCACAGTTTCACGATGTGTTCCTAATCCGGCCCTGAAAACGTGGCCTTTTGCCGCTTCCCTGAGGCGGGTTATAAGCAGAGTGGAAGCGATGCGTTCGACAACCAAGCCTGGTGATATATCATCGGAGCCATGTTAAGCTAGGCTAATGAGGCAGCGCTAGTAAGTAAGGTAAGGTAACTCGCGGCGTCGCCTGCATCGCTTCACCTAAAAACCACCCACTGAAATTCAGTAGATGAGGTGTTCAGTGCTGAAGTGCCAAAACAAAAAAATAAAAGAAGTCGCCATCTCTGCATGTGCTACCCGATTTAGCTCGCTGTGCTAGTTAGCGTCCATTAGGCTCCATTAGCCTCCGAGTTAGCTATCCATATTTAATTCCCCCTTCCAGAACAACTGCGGCTTTCAGAAAACGATCCATTAGCGGTGCGTCCCTGAGCGCCTCACGTGGCTGAGGGGTGGGAGGTAGACATTGTTAGAGTGTCACCGTATTTAGGAGGCGCCGCGACGGAGATTAGCACATAACTTGAATGTCTGAAGGTATTTGTCAGAAAAGTACAGTAACCGGTCAGGCTGATTGTTACATAACATGCAAGTGCATGTGTGTGTGTGTGTGTTGGCCATTTCTTTTTATGGCCTTCGTTGGCGCCCCCCCCTTCCCTGAGTTCTGCTGTTACTGGAACCTGCATGGAGTCGGACCCAGGAATGCTGACATTTCGGACTCGGCACTTTCACTGGGACCCAAATTAGGACTTGATTAGTGACCTGGGCTTGATTTCGTGCAGGAGGGAAAATATTGGCCAGTGTGTGTGTGTTTGTAACATATTCTGCTCATAAAAAAGGGAAGCGTTCCCTGCGACGTTACTTTTCCCAACATCTCTCTTACCAATCCGAGTGGTTTCACTTCCCGTCTGGGTTGAGCTGGTTTGATTTCGTTTTATTTTATATCTATTTTAAAATGAAATTTACAAAAGGGAAAAAAAAACAAAAAAAAACTATTCCCCCCCCAAAAAATATATTCTCGGATAATGAAGGAGAACTTTTATGACAAACTGTCCTGAAAGTATCAAGAAACAAATGATGACAATCCTATCTATAAAAAAAAAAAAAAAAAAAAATCGCCTGATTGGTAGCAGGAAATGACCCCACCTTCAAAGCAGGAAGTAAAATAAAAATAGAAAAAAAAAAAAAAAAAAAAGGAGATGGAAGTGGTTCTCCGCTTCCAACTAACCCGAACATTTTTATCCCCAGAAGCGAGCAGAGGATGAGGAGCGTTCCTTTTTCTGTCCCCGCTGTGCTCTTCCTCATCTGTAAATATTTCATTCGCTCTTCCTTGCTTCGGGGTGATGGACTAAGTGCCTTCCACCGTAACGATGGGGTTGAGAAGTTGTTGGGGAACCAGATTGGAAAAAACATTATACTAATACTAATAATAATAATAATGTGTTACAGGAAGTATCACCATGGATTTAGCTTGTTGATATGGTGATTTTAAACATTTTTAGCTAACTCATGGCTAATTTGAGCACCAATTTTGATCATTTTTACAAGGCAATTACAAAGTTTCACAAAGTTGCTAATTAATTACGTCTTCTTTGGACAATCAACGTGAAAAAAAAAATGGGATCTTTTTCAGGACTGGCCTTTGCTTGAGCTCTGGCTAGACGGGGGCGCCGGTGTGAACCGTAAGAGGAAGTTTGCGAGTGATGTCACCGCAGCAGTGATTGGTTGGAGGTGAAGGTCAAACTACATCACAGGGTTGATGAAATCATAGCCAGCTACTTTTCTTGAGCTAAGCTAATCAGACAATTCTGGAGTCTTAATCTCAGTCTGATTGGAAAATTACTATCTAGGTCGCACTCACGGTACAATCCCCGCCCCTCTTTCCCATGACCCCGCCCAGCCACACGCCGCTTACCGCACAGGTCGTGGATGGCGTCGGTGGACGAGGACCAGGAGTAGCGCTCCGCCGCGCCCTGAGGGAGCAAGGCCGGCAGTGTTTCCAGCTCATAGGACCCGCGCCTCCTCCAGTACATGAACATCGCGGCTAGCTCAAAAAGCTAACACTCGATTTGCAATCCTGGTCGGCGGAGGTGGGGGGGTCCTTAGCCCCGCCTCTTCAGCAGAGACCCCGAGGCTCCCCCGGCTCCTCCATCTTCCGAGGGCGGAACTCGCCAGCTGTTTGGTCCGGATTCCCTCCTGTGCGGTGACCTCATCTAGCTAGCGCTTAAACATTTGAGGCAAACAAGTCCCAAACTTTCGGTAAAGGGATCCAATAAAAACCTGCCCCCCGATGAAAAATCAACGTGAAATTTCCACCGAAATTAGCGAGGAGTCAACCCGAAACACTGCGGACGCCCCTGCAGTCACCTGCTAGTCTTCGCGACTGAGGGCTGAGCGGTTCGCTCGGCGCAGGACCTTCGGACCCAATGGGCGGGGGCTCGGCCCACTCCCTGCAGACAGGCCGTGCATTGATGCAGAGGTGAGCAGCATGCCGGGACAAAGATCTCTTTTCAAAAACCGAGCCTCCTCCAGCTGACTTTCCCCTCGCCCGACATTTTTCGCATTAATTACCGCCTTCGCCGGTCTTACCTCCGCCCGCTCACGCCCATCTTCAGGCGTGACGCGATTGACGCGAGAAAACAAAAACAGACAGCCGGGTGGATTTCAAGCACGCCGTGGGACTAAAAAACGCGAGATGTTCTCTGAAGGGTGCAGCTGGGCGGAAGGGGGCGGGGAGGGGGGTGTTGTTGTCACATACGGCGACCCACATGTCCAATTTTGGGCCGAGAAATTAGAGGGCAGGCCCCTGAGAGCCGAAGCATCGTCGAAGCATCGCCGGAGCTCCGACATGTGGGAGCAATCTGGCCCCACGACGCCGCTTCCCCTTTTAATGAGCGTGGCGGACGTGCGGCATGAGAACAGAGGGGGAACGGGGGAGGGTGGGCGTGCTCCCCGCCGTTATCCGCAACCCTCTACGACAAAGGCTTCTGCGAATGTACCTGCTGCTAATGGTGCCCTCCCTAACCCCGCGTCAACCACTACCCCTCCGTTCCCAGATTGTTTGGATTAAGAGCAGAAACCACATGTTTCCACAGCTGGGGGCGGGGGTGAGATCCAGAGTGTGGCGGCATGGACTGTACCATTTTCAAGCACGCGACGGAGGGACACGTTTAAAAACAATCTGATTTCCCTCCGATATGCCAACCGCCCCCCGCCTACTAGTTGTATGGCCGCGGGTATCGCCTGGAGGCAGGGTTTAAATGTATTTCGGGAGATGGGTACTGAAAAGTCACTGAGACCTCCGACCAGAGGAGGCGCCGGCGCTAGCTGGAGCTAGCTAAACTACATTGGCTCCTAATGCTAACTGTTAGCTGCTAGCTCTTGCGTCATCGCACAAGAAGGTAGACTTTTAATATCTTTTCTACCACGTTTTCAGACGCAGAATAATTTGACAGAAAAAAAACATTAAAAAAAATCAGGCTGAGAAAGCTAAGTTTTCCTTTTATTCCCTTTTAAAGGAAATATTTCAGACCTTTTCCAGGAGGCTCATTCGTCAGTCTTAACAAGTCAGACGAGGATTTTTTTAAGCTTTGAAAAATAAGCTTTCATGAAAAATGATTATTATTGATCAATCATTAATAGCGCATACCTCCGTTTCCTGCCTCAGGAGCCTTAAACTCCGCACGGCAGGTGGAACCCCCCCACCACCCACCCATTACTAACCCGCTGTTACACACAAAGGCTGAAAATATACCAAAACACGGCCGAGGGCCTCGCATTCGCAGATGCCTTGGCCCGCCGCTCAGATATTTTGATCAGGTTTTTCCAAATGTGGCATCCAGAAGTTTCTCCGGAGCGAGCAAGCCAGCGTGCTCCCAGATCCGTGGAGGGCAAACACGATCCCCCGCCGCCATATTTGCTCGATGACTCACCAGGGCCCGCCTGCCCTCTCGTGCCGCGGAGACCGCCGGGGGATTAGGAGCGCGCATTATTATTTTACAGAAATGTTTTGATGTTATTGTCGGCAAGGGGGGGGGGGGGGGGCTGAGCTGTGCCTGTGTGTGTGTGTGTGTGTGTGTGTGTGTGTGTATGAAAAGACGGTGCATTATTCATCTGCAGAGCTACAGCTAATCTGCCTGCTGGCTACGGCGGGCGAACACGTAAGGATGATGAAGTGTCGACCCCTTAATCACAAATGTTTCCCAAAACTGAGAAGTCTTTTTCCAACCCCCCCCCATCCTCCAAAGCTCAAATTAGAAAAAAAAAAAAAAAAAAAGTTGGCGCAGAAGCAGATCCATTTTTCATGCCGGGACAGAAATAGCAGTACGGCGGCTCCTTGCTAGGATCTCGCTAAAGTATTAATGTGGCATTTGGGGACGAGTGTGTGACGGCGCTGTAAATGAACCAGTGTGTGTGTGTGTGTGTGTTTTGATGGAGGGGGCCCAGCTGAGGGCGTGTGCTCTGTGGACGAGCCGCAGGGGGTTATAATTAGCGAGGTGGCCCTTCAAACAGGGGCCCAGATTAACCCCTCGCCACACAGCCTGGACAGAAACCGCGTAGGAATCCCCCCCTCCCACACAAACACACACACACACACACACACACACACACACACACACACACTCCCCCCCAACCCGTCCTTTTTCATCTATGCTAGGGGAGAAAGTGTGTGAGGAGGGGAAGCGGGTGCTCAGCAGGTCTGATGCAAACATGAGAAATATTCTCTTAAAAAATAGTCAATGAAAAAAATGTATATATATTTTTTGGAGTAATAAGAAAAGGAAAGAACACACTTTATCTCGATTACTTAACACATAATTTAATCTCATTTCTATCTTTCCTTTTCTTTTTTCTCAAAATAAATAAATACAGCAAAATACATATATCTTAAACGTCTTGTTATATTGCAAGTGACTAGAAAAATTTGATTTTGAAAAATCATAGACATTGTATGTATAAATGTATATATATATATATATATATATATACATATAAACATACATACATATAAAGAATGTTTTAAAGCTGATTGTTTTTGTGTGAAAAAAGAAATGGTGCAAATTATGGTGTGTCTGTGTGTGTGCATGCTTGTGTGTCCCCGACTGCCCTGCAACGGAGCTCACGCACCAGAATATTCTCTCAAAGCACTGGAAAAAAGTGAGACAATGCTTTTTTAAAACTTCTTAACACAACTCTGGCTCCTACATGTATAATGACGGCTGGTGAAGAAAAGAGGAAGGTGTGAAGTGATGAAGGGCGGACCCCCCCCCCCCCCCCCCCCACCTCAACCCCCATCACCCCCAGACATGTAATTTGACGGTCGGTCCTCAAAGCAGCACTTTGGCCCGCCAAACAACCTCCTTTTCCACGATTCCTATCGGAATAATCCCATAATTGAAACAATCTGTGTGAAACTGCTTTGGGGGAGCGCTGGGGGGGGTGAGTGTGTTTGAATGTGGGGGGTGGAGGGGGGGGTTGCTGCTGCCGGTGAGGGGGCCGATCACACAGTCGGCGGGAATCGCAAACACTTATTCAGCTGAAGTACCGTTATTGTCCCAAAGAATAAAGGGAAACAGTTATTTAGCAGG
Source organism: Fistularia commersonii (assembly GCF_037954325.1). Classification (NCBI taxonomy): domain Eukaryota; kingdom Metazoa; phylum Chordata; class Actinopteri; order Syngnathiformes; family Fistulariidae; genus Fistularia; species Fistularia commersonii. The sequence goes on along the minus strand of NC_141297.1, from coordinate 7,390,117 downwards.
GAGGAGGGGAGGGCAAGCAGGGGAACGTGTGTTGAGTGTGTGTGTGTGTGTGTGTGAGATTCCTGCACATCTCAGGTAAAGAGGCCCGTTCCTCTGTTGGGTCGTTGGACTTTATCAGCTGATTTCAGATCCCAAAGATAAGTACTGAGTATCGGTGTGGGGAGACTCAACCGAACAGTATCTTTACCAATTAAATATTTGATTGGTTTCTTGTGCTGCCTTGAGATTTACTTCTATGTGAGTTGAAATCCGTGTCAATTCATTGTTACCATTTCCCACATAGGGCTGGAGGGTATGCGTGGTTTATACTTCCAAGTCTTTGGCTGGCTGTACTTTATGTACTTCATATATACAATATGAGTATCTGTCAGAGGCTTGGCGACAATGCGGGACAAAACAAAAAAAGAGAAACCTCTAGCGAGGAGCCTCCTGTCATCCCGTAGGTGTATGAGTGGGAGGCCGGCAGCCATCTTTCCAGGTGGGGGAGGAAGAGTAGCATGACAGAAGGAGGCCGAGTTAAATGTAAACAAACAGAAAGACGGGCCTCGGGCCGCAAATGTGACAGTGACTTCATCTCCGACCTACATGACGTCTGTTATCCGATAGCCGCCCAGAGGACTCTCGTCCTTCCATGTTTAGCAAGCACAAGACGTAATTTCCGGATCGAGAATCAATCGCCCTGGAAAGTCATCAGTGGACGCCGTCCGTGCGAACCGCAGCTGTCATATGATCACTTTTATAGCTTGTTTTTGGCGTTTTGGGGGTATTAGCTGAAAGCCAGGAGCGGGAGAAGGAAAACCGCCACACACATTTCAAGCTAAATTAAAAGATCGAGGAGAGCCAATTCCGCTAAAATGGCCTCCCCCCCGTCCAACTTCCTGCCCCTGAACCCTGAAAGAAGCGTGTCTGAAACATCGGCCATTTAAAAAAAAAGGGCACACGGCAAAAACTTGACCCGACCCTCACCAACCCTGCTGAAATGAAATCCACGTGCAGGAAGCACCGGATGACGGGCGAGGAAGGAAATTAATTTTCGGCGGGGCGGGGGTCGTTTGTTTTTCCATTAAATCGGGTCGAACCGGAGAGAAGCGGCGGTGGCGCTCAGAAGTATTTACTCACTTTGTCCCCCAAAAAACTAGGTCTTTTTTTTTCCTCCCCTGCCTTTTTGATCCGACTAAAGTCAAAAGTTGTTAAAAGGTCCGACTGAGCCGGGAGTCCTCAAACGCAACACCGGTTATTAAGAAAATAAAGGCTGTCACGCAAAACGCAGATTAGTTGCAACATCACACGCCAAAGTGGAAAAATGAGTCGTCAGGGAGAGAGAGAGAGAGAACAGAAAGCCAAACTGTGACCCCGAGCGGCAAAATAAGGGGGGAAAAGAGAAAGGAAATTACTGTCGGGGAATAAACTGGAAACAATGGAGAGACGGTTCGGGGGAGGAAGTTTGAACTGCAATGAGTCCCGGCTCGTGACCAGAGAGGGAAAAAAAATGGAACAGACGCAGCGCAACGGGACAGTCAGGCTTTTTGAGTGTGTGTGTGTGTTTTGGGTTTGGTCTGCTGAACAATGAACGAGCTCAGATGGCTTTTTTTTTTTTTTTGATATATTTCCACCCCACTCCTAATGAAACTCACACAGGCTCAACTGAGAAAAAAAAAAAAACAGAAAAAAAAAACAGGAAAAAAGAAAAGAGGAATATTTATGTTTTATTGATGTTACTTACTGGAATTAGACAAAGAGATCTGAGCCTCCTGAAGAACTTTCATTGCTATTGAGCTAAGTCATGAGCGCCAACTAGTGGTGAAGAAGAGCTACAGGAGCTAGTCAGACAAATGGCAACCAGCTCTGGAAAAAATGATGGACATGAGGGGGGGGATCCGGGCCAAGACCTGGGGTCATTCTGTCCACGAGGGGACCTCAAGCAGAACGTCCACTCATTTTTCTTTCAACATTTTAACAGTTTGCCAAAATGTTACAATTGTAAGAAAATAATATATGTGAGATAAACCTCCTCTTCTTCACGGCTTTGCAATAATTCGTCTGTTTTCCTCGCCGCAGCTCCAAAGCGGATTAGGAACACGGTTGCCAGATTGGGTTTCCGATCATCGAGCAATCCGATCTCCTCCTCGGCCTCCACAGAAGGGTCGGTCAAGATGGCGCTCAGGCTGATTCGCCGACCTTAGGACGTTTTTCTACTTCCGACTGGACTGACCTCGACTTGCTCCCCCTGGCCCCGCCCCTGAGCCCCGCCAAAACACAGAGTAAACCCCAAAGTGAGGATTCCGTCGTAAATGAGATTGGGACAACCCGGCGTCCTGCGGGGAGGCGGGACTTGGGGGGATTTCAGCTGACTGACAGTGACCAGACGAGACATCTGGTCATGGATTAAACCACTGAGTTTAAGACGGGCTTTAGAAAGGGGGCGGGCGGGTGGCAGGGGGGTCCAGGCTCAACCAACTGGAAGCTGCTAGACTTGCAGCGAACCTGCGTCTGGAGAACCTTCGATGCAGAACACCATTGACTAAAAAATGTGTGTTTTGAAGAGAGTACACAGTGCGGACCCATGTTTACAACTGAAACCTGGCACAAACTTATAAAACACACACATTTTATCGAATATACACAGATACATCGGTCCAATACCACCCCCCTTAACATTCAGATCAGCTTTTTTGACTTCCAGACAGCACATCTGGTGTGGAGCACACAATGCACTATATACTTTAAATACTGCACTGGGAGTAAGATGAACTGCAAAAAAAAAAAAAAAAAAAAAAAAGCTGATGGTCAACCAGCTTCACCATGCAGGACGCGCGCGTGTGTGTGTGTGTGTGTGTGTGTGTGTGTGTGTGTGTGTGTGTGTGTGTGTGTGTGTGTGTGTGTGTGTGTTTCCAGCTGAGCAAATGACTCAGGTCACTCAGAGAAGCGGCCAATATTTCTTTTTTAAACAAAGGGAAAACAAAGATGCGGCGCCGCTGCGCTTCCGGTCCGAGCGACCCGGGAAACCGCACACGCACACAAAAGAAGAGGGTGAGTGTGTACTTACTGAGCCGCAGCTTGAGCCCCAGCCAGCTCCTCGGAGGAGACTTGTGGAGAACCGAGTTCATGCTCCACTTGTTGGGAACCATCGGTCCTCCTCCTCCTTCTTCCTTTTCTTCTTCTGTTTGTTTGTTTGTTTGTTTGCTAACTTCCGGTCGCGAGCCCCCGGGGCCAGCGGTTTATCCGCTCGGGGTTCTGCCGGCGTATCTACAGCTCGTCACCCATCTTCAAACCCGCACACCACCTCCACCACCACCACCACCACCTCTTCCTCCTTCTCCTCCTCCTCTTCTTCGTTTTCCTCCCCCCTCCTGCGACAACCGAAGGAAAAAAGTTCCTCGTCGCATCGCCGTGCGATACTTCAGAAGAGTCGCCGAGCCGCTGGCGCGTGCAGCCCAAGATCCAGTTCCGGTTCCGGTGCGGACGCGGCGCTCAGGTGCGCGGAGGTTGCCGGACAGAAAATGAGGAGCCGAGGAGGAGGAGGAGGAGGAGGTCGAGTCCACATCGACGGGGGCCGGAATTTGGGGTCGAGAGGACGGCGAATCCGGGATCCGAATCCTCCACCCTTTCTCCCACCACGGATATTATAACCGCGGCGTCGACCGGCGTGTATTCTCTTCTTCCACCGCTCGCTTGTCTTCTTCTTCTGCTTCTCCTCCTCCTTCCCTCCATTCATTCATCCGACCCTCCAACCTGGAGCCTCTCAACTCCCCTTCCCCCGCTGCAGTACCGACTCTGACCGCACGGGGGCGCTGTTGGGCGATGCACGTGCGGGAGCGATTTCTCCGAAATACAGGGAAAGAACTGTAATTTTTATGAATCGTGTTCCTGGATATGAAATAAAAATAAAATCAACTTTTATCATATATATATATATATATGATAAAAGTTGATTATATATATATATATATATATATGAAGTAAGAATTACTGAGTTATTTGCAAAGTACAAATCACAGCGAAAATCAGGCAGAAATATATTATCTTTAATGGAACCGAGTCCCTTGGTATGAAATATATTTAAAATGAACTTTTATCATATGTATATATATTTAATAAGTTTGAATTACAGTGAAAATCAGGTAGAAATATATTTTAACTCAATCGTGATATGTATAGATAAAATTATAAAAACATATGTATATATACATATCTAATTATATATTTTATGTACAAGTATTTTTGAAAGCATCCGTAAGAACAATACATCAGAGAACGTAAAATTAAATAATTGTAATGTAGTGTAGCAACTTCTATCATCTTCACTGGAATATTCTAAAATGTTCTTAAACTAATTTGGTTTTCCTCTACTCTCAAAATAGTGTTTCTTTCCAAAATAAAATAGGGGGCATCTATCTGTTCATTATCTAAACTGCTAACCCTTCACTCGGGGTAAAGCCTATCCCAGCTGTCATTGGGTGAGAGGTGTGTTCACCCTGGATCTATCACAGGCCCACAGGTAGACAAACATCCGTTCACCCACTCATTCATTCACACATCATACACACATTCAACCATTCACTCATTCATGTTCACGCCACATAGTCACACAACTATTCACTCACTCATACGGACTTCATATTGAGACCAAAAAAAAAAACAAAAACGCAGGAACGAGAAACTTGGGAGCTTCTTTTTGAACATTGAGAAGGCTTTGTCTTATCCTGTCTGTGTGGGGTGGGGGATGAGGGGTCAGTGAACCCGACCCATCCACACCAGCTCCCCCACCACCCGGGTTCAAGCCAGCTCTCTGGGAAAACAAAACATCTGAGCCCACAGAGACAAAACAATGACTCGGCCAAAACGTGGCAGCGCTGCGCTTGTGAGCCCCCCCCCTCCATTACACAGCGAACAAAGAGCGGCCTGGGGGTGGGGGTAGAGAGGGCTTGTCAATGCATCCCACTTAACAAATTAGCAATTCTCCAGTTTGCGGAGGTTTACGATGCTCCGGACAAATAAGAAAGGTCAGATGTGACGCGGCCATCGGTGGTGGGTGGGGGTCACGGAGGCGTGAAGCCGCACCCCCTCCTGTCCGACATCCATTTCCACTATCTTGATGCTCCTTTCTTTTCTTTTTTGAAGTCTTCATCACATCTTTCCAAAGCTGTAAATGCGCCTCTGCAGCTGTTCAGGGTCCATCACTGCTGCCACCTGGTGGACAACCCAGGCTAAAGAAAAGAAATGCAATAAATTAACAATTAAAATAAAATGGTTTCTGCTCCCTAATTAATTCGTAACTAGGTTTTCCAATATTTTGTTTTTCCCCCAAAATGATTCATACTTGAAGCATGGTTTTATTGCATAAGGGGAGAGGCTTTTTTTTTCCCTGATATTCTATTCATTTTCCATTGTTGATGGGATTTTTTTTTTTTCCCCCAAGTGTGTGTGTTTTCTACTTTTAAGTAATTGTCAGTTTCATCTTCAGGGACAGTGAACCGTCCTGTGTGTTCAGCATTGGCCAGCAGGGGGAACTGGTGGGCGCTTCTGAAGTGACGCAGAGCTGCGGCAACACTTTAATGACTGTTTATTTCAAAAGCAGGACGAGTCAGCCATTGAAAAATAACAAAGACAGTAAAAAGGGAAAAGGGAGGACACTCGGGAGGACACCCTAACCCCCGACAGAACATGGGGCTGACGCGTTGTGTTTTATGTAAATGCTGGATTCCGACAGTTTTTCTTAAGATTCGGGGCGACGACCCTCCGCCTGACCGATGGGCCGGGCCGGCCAGAAGCACGAAAAGCACAAAGTCAGACGGAAGGACAGCATTTCTCCTACCGGGGTTCGGCTCTGGCTGCGGAATGTGGCCTTAGAACAAGAGCTTTGACTACAAGGTACGATAATTTCAGTTCCCCAGGGGAAAAACACGCCGTTTCCTGTGGGGAAACCTCCAGGCCATTTCCTCCAGATGCCGGATCTCGGCTCTGTACAATCCATCGGGCCCGGCTTTGGCATGCGGGCGGCGGTCCGCGTGGGTCATCAGTGGCGCCAACGGGGAGGCTTGCTAGGTGCCCATCTGGCTGGGCCTTATCAGTCCCCGGAAGACCCGCAACTTCCCGGCCCCGGTGAGCTCGAAGCTGTAGTCGGACGTGACGTAGGGCACCTCGCCTGCAAAACCCTCCTGCAAGACAAGAGGCAGCAGTGAGCCGCCAGGTGAGGGTCTCAAACTCTAACAGTCTAGATACCACCGTACAGCCACATTACGTTTAATATTTTATTTATATCAAAAGCCAATTGTAGACAGATTAGAAACTTTAAAAGTGAAAATGGGTTCCCATGGGTGAAAAAAAAAAATCAAAAAGTACTTAATTTTACTGAAGGTTCAAAAAATAAATAAATAAAATAACAACCCCAAAACATTGATTTCCTGAAAGATAAACAGGTATTTTTGTGAAAAGAATAATTTGCAGATTTTTTTAATTTTTCCCATCAAATTGTTAATCATTTGAAAAAGGGTCTTGTTAAGATTAAACATCTCTCCCCCAAATAAACAGAAGAAACAGTAATAATGGAGCCAAAATTTGTGCAGGACACAGAAATGGCTATTTCTGCCCCTTCAAAACTATGGAGACGACCTCTGACCTGCATGGTGAGGATGCAGGCTGGCAGCGAGACGGATCCAAGCAGAAGGCAGTTGACCTTCCTGAGAAGGGAGGGCTCGACGGGCGTCAGTACCAGGTAGAGACCCTGCTCCATGTCGATGCCTCGGAGGATGCCTAACGCCCGTACACACACACACACACACACACACACACAGAAACTGTCTTCAAATGACCTTAAAATCATGGACACATGACGTAGGAGGTCAGAAAAAACTACTTCACACTGGAAGTAGGACCTTAGTCAGAACCATTACTCCCAATCAGGCACGGGCAACCCCAGTGTGATGCAAGTCACCATGGCAACAACATGATTCATGCTAACACTGGTGACGGAGCTAGCGCCCTTGACTGACCAGTTAGCGGGTTGACACTAGCTGCTGGCTGTGAAAGATAGAAAATGATTTGTTGGATGTTTCCATTACCCAGAACCACCTGGGAGGGCCCTTTTAAAAATGTAGCGGGAATCTGATTGGCTGAGACAGCTGTCACTCAGTTCCCAGTGAGGCTCAAGGATGAAAACATCTTGAACAATTCAACCAATTCAAAGGCTAAAGGGACAACAGGCTGCATATATATCAACACCATGATGTGCCACTTCTGATGACTCTGCCTCCAATGATGGTAAAGCTTTAGACAGATTTGGATGGCTGGAAAGAACTTTTTGAACTACACATGTGACAGCGTGGATGAGATGCATTCCGGCGTCCCTTTCAGTGTAGGTACATTGTATGTTTACTTTGGTGGCAGAATGATGAGATATGTCAACCCGCAAACGCACGTGCGCACACACAGTAATTGCCGACTAATCACAACATGGAGGCCCAAACAAAGGACTGAGTGGAAATTCATTGGGCGAGTGAGGAAAAGGAGCGGGCAGTGAACGCACCGAGGCCCACGCAGGGGCAGATGGGGGCCTGGGACAGCAGGACTGGACCCCCTTTGCTGGACACCTTCTCAGCCAGGCAGCAGAGACCCACTAGGCTGGCGTTCGCGGCATATAACATGTGATTGGGTGTCACTTCACAGTGGATGACGCCTAAAGCCACGGCAGCGTGGGGAACCTTTGGGGTGGGGGAAGAGATGTTAACAAAAAAAAAAAAAAACCTTCATTTGCAAGTAAGGGGTGATTTAGGAGCACAGTGCTGGATGGTGTACCTGGTAGGGGGTGAGGGAGTGAAGGGGCCTGACAGGTCCAGTGTCGGGGGTCTGCAACTGGCTCAGGTAGCCCAGTAGCGTCAGCTCTCGCAGCTCGTTGGACCTCTGGTGTCTCCTGCCAAACAAGGAGCAGATGGTGACGCCACCAGTACGAGGGGAGGGGCGGCCAAGTTCTTTCCGTTGTGACAGCAGTGAGCTCACGAGGATCCCTGGCGTCCCACCCCCTGGAAGTCCAACTGGACCTGCAGGTGGGCGTAGCTCCTGGGGGGGCTCTGGTCCTCGGTGAACTCCCGGGCGGTCGGAGCCGGCGGGTGCGTCTGGTAACCATGCGCCGTGTGGAGGAACTCCGGGGTGAGGGCGGGGCACTGGGTGGTGCCGCTGTGGCCCAGCTGGACCACGTGGGATACCGGCAGGATCCGGACCAGGTCCACCAGCAGATCGAAACCGAAGCCTGCGGCGGAATGACAGCGGTCAGTTAGAAGATCGCACCGTCCTTGAACGTCTCACGTAAGAGACCCGGACGCAGGGCAAGACTGAGGTTGATGCTAACTATCCAGTTAGCCAACAGACTTCAGGTTGCCACCAGCTGAAACCATGTGGACCATCTACCATGGCTTCCTGAGCAGTGCCTCACATCTACAAATGGAGACTCTGCCCCCTTCCCGACTATGCCCGCTTCTTTTTATACTTATCGCTAGATTAATTGATTTTCTTTGACAAAGATTCTGGTCTGCATCACAAGGGGCACTCGGGTGCCCGCCAGCGGCTCCAGTGCTGACCTTTGACCCAGCCCATGGTGTTGATAACGATGGGGGCTTCTCTGCTCGGGGAACGTCGGTGCCACAGCGACTTAATGCTGTCCAGGTAGCGGTCCAGGTCCGACTCGCATGACGATTGGCCGTAGTAGACCATGTGATCGGGGGCACGCTGATGTGTGAATGGAGGGCCTGGGGGACCAATCAGATGAATGCAGGAAACAGAACAGTCATATCAGTTACCCCCTGATCCGATAGACATCTCTGATCCGCTATTTAGCTTAGCGCGATGAACAGCAGCCTACAGGATCAGACATTGGGATATCGGCAAACAACCTCAAGCAATGCTATTTAGTACTTAAGAGGTACTTTGGAATTTCCCCCGAGGTACTACCATTTACTTCAACTTCAAAGTTCTGAGTGAAGTGCTGTACTTCATATCCATCCCATATTTATCATTTTAAATTTTGGATGAGCACTTTGTGTATAAGCATATTATAAGGTATATTAAGTGTGTTTAATATACAAGGTAATCCCTGAATGCCCCAGGGCGGGGGAAATAACACAGACATGGACTATTACTGTTCCGTATAAAAATCAATCGATTTAGACACAGCATTATAGTACTTTTAATTCAAAGTATTGCATGGATTTGTTTTGTGACAAAAATGACAGGACATAATTTATATTACATCTTCCTTCACATATTTAGGTAAGTAAAGCATATTTCCACTACCCCTGCATTTATCATTGCTTTTTCTTTTGCAGTATTTGTCCATGTGCTTAAATAAAGTAACCGAGTACTTGGTCAGTCCAGACTCACCCAGCAATGGCTCCGTCAGCGTCAGCAACGACAGACAACCGCAAGGCGTGAACTCTGTCTGACCCACATCGCCCTCCAGGTAATCCACACTAGGAGTACTACACACACACGCAAATTATCAATTATTTAGGCTTTTTGTATAACTTATTGCTTCTTTTTTTAATCAATTAATAGCAAGCTCTGCGCAGCTTTATTTCTCATTAAATCACAAAGCAGCAGGTCAGCTAGCGTCTGAGGGCTTACTGGTTGAGTAAGGAATTGATGAGGAGGCGGATGAAGGTCGACTTGCCCACGTTCTTGGTGCCATACACCAGGATGACGGCGCAGCCATCCATGTCTCCTGCCGCAGACACACACATATCCAACTTTTCAAATGAATCTCTGTTCAAAAAATGTTTTTTGTTTTTTTTTTGTTTGTTTTTAATCTGACCTCTGCAGGCGCCGATCACCATGTCCAGAGCTTCGCTGCAGCTTGGGGACACCTTCAGACCCTCGATGTTTGCCAGCAAAGGGATCATTCCCAGGCCGTTGAGCGGCGTGTCAAGGACGGCCGACATCAGCTCGCTCTGCAATCATGGGGGTGACACAACCAATAAATGAACTAATTGTCGTATCTTTGGGATATAATATAATATATCCGGTGGCTATCTGATTATCTATTCCAAAAATAATTTATTTTTTACTTCCTGTTTTTCCTTTTTTTTTTTTTTTTTACTCAACTGTTAGGTGATTTAATTATCTTGTTTCTTACGATATTATCTCTGGCTGAATTGCCATATGAGTATCTGAAAAGTAATAATATTTTCCCATAGTTTCATAAACAGTTAAATGCATGTGCTGAGCGAGGATAAAATACTTTTATGAAGTGCTGCCACTGACCGCTGTTGGGCTGAAGAGCTCACTGAACTCCCTGAAGCTGGACAGGAAGCGAGTCAGAGGCGTCTCCATGGGCTCCAGAAGGATGAGGGACGAGTAGGGTGAGACTCTTCTCAGGAACTTCTTGTGCGAGGCTGTAGGGGGAAAGATGCACACGCACGCACACACACACACACACATTTAACAAAATTGAAATTAAATGAATCCATAAAAACATCCTGACTATTAAGATAAGATAAACTTTATTGATCCCCTTAGGGAAAATTGCTGTTGAGTCACACCTGCTCACATCTGATATTCTGATATTTTTATCTCATTTTCACAACTTTGGACTCCTATCTTTTAGATCGAAAAGAATGTATCAATACACAAAAAAAAGCTTAAAAAAGGAAAACATTTATGCAAAGGACAAGCCACCATCTGCAGAGCTTCAAAGAAGCAGGGCTGCATATGATGGAAATTCCAATATATTATTTTGTACATGATTCTCCATGTGATTTGATTTGGAAAAATACTGTTTTAAAAAATTCCAAACATTACATATTGAAAGTATATCAGATTCCGTGGTCTGTTTTGTGATTCTTTTTAATTCTGAAAACAATTTTTTTAACTGCCTGCGTCTAGCTGTAGAGGGCTTCTTTTGTTGTTTTGAAAACATTTTTATAGATCAGTTAAACTTCTGTCAATTTACTTGTTGCCCCCATCCCACAATTAAATGTACTCAATTCTTGTAATTATTTGGGAAAAATGAAAAAGAAGAATATTGTAAAAGAAGTAAACTTGAATTCTGAACAAATGAATAAATAAATAATAGCAAGAACAAATACCGAGGGTATCAGTAAGAAATGACCTCAAAATTGTCGGAAACTGATATTTTTTAAGAATATGGAAGAATTATTTCATCATATAATTCTTTAAAGAATGTGGTATAAAAGGTGTAAAAACAAACATCTGAATTATGGGATGTATTTGAACATATTTTATCTTCAAGCTTTTGAATTAGTCAAAAACTAGAAGCCATTTAGATGAGAGAGGATTAAACCACTTCTCGTGAACCCGGGGGTGTTCCTATGTAAACCCGAGCTGTTCCTCGCATGCCCGGCTCCTTGCTGTGACATACGGACTCACCTGGCGGAAGAAACCTCTGCAGGATGTCCGAGACCCGCGCTCTGTTCCCACGGTCGTCCTCGGGGCCGACCAGCGCTCGGATGGTCAGCGGGCAGTGCGATGCCGGGGAGAAGAGGGGGCAGCTGCGGTGGCCCTCCTCCACGGTGAAGCCCATCACCTCCACCCGCCCGTACAGACATGTCAGCACGCACTTCCCCCGGAAACACAGTGTCTGAAGGCCGGGGATCATTTGATACAGATTTTCATTAGTTACAGACTTTCTAGAATTTTTCTCCCACTTTTGGTAATTTCTTACATATTTGTACATAATTTCTCACTCAATTTCTAGGCTGATTGTTTCAACTGATCTCATTCGATGCTCCACTTTTGATGTTCCCAGATATTTAGCTAATACCTTGGGTAATTCCTTTGTTATCAGTATGATATTCTCTCTATTATTATCATTTCAGGTTGATTTTCGATTAATGTCTGAACAATTTTCAGGCTACTTTGGAGATTCCATCTCACTTTAAGTAGTTTTTTCAGGTGATTATTTAATGCATACACCGAGAACTGGACGGTATTTATGATGATTTTGAAAAAACACAGACTTATTGACTATAAAGAAAATATCTTATATAAGAGAGAATATGAAACCCACCTCATCTTTCTGCATGAGCAGTACGGCATGATTTCTCTGGTCGTCTCTCTCAGCGCAGGAGTGTAGGGCTCTCCCCTCCAGCCTGCTCCCAGCGCCGTCGCACCCCTCACCCTCGTCAACCGTGTTCACGCCATTCTGCCGGAAGGACTGGGAATATTCCCTCCAGTCCTGCAGCTCGTCTGAATCGCTGTCACGGGCGAATGCCGAGTTGCCGTTGGCCTCGGCGTGGGGGCTCTCTGCCAACGCTCTCTGAGGCTCTGACACAGACCTCGCCTTGTTTTTCAGTCTCTTCAATACGGGCTTCTTCTTCTGCAGCGATGCCTGGTGCTCCCTGATCACGCGGGTCATGACTGGGCTGGAGTTAAGGTCTGAAGAGATGATGGGCGGCCGGCAACGGTTGCCCCTCACGTCCTTCCATTTGTGGGACTTTGCCTTAGCCTTTACCTGAGGGTGTTTGTTCACCTTCATGGTTTAAAGCAAAGTGGGGGAGGTTGAGGTGGGGGGGGGGGGGGGGGGGGCTACAAAGACAAAAAGCAAATGTCATGAGTGAAGAAGGAGATACAAGGTCACCATACTCCAATGACCTTTTTAAAAACACTAGTATATCACCGTACAATTCCTCACATATTTGCAAGGTACATTTTGCAGGTCACTTCATAGTAATATCAGGCAAGGGTAGAAGAGATGAGATGATGAGACGAGAACAACTTTATTAATCCTGAAGGAAATTGTTGTGCCAGAGTTTCAAGTAAAAAACATAACAGTAATAGATAATAGTAGAAAGGAGGAAGAATAAGAATTACAATGAAATATGAATTGTCTTAACTGTTAACTGTAACTACAAAGATTGAAGATTCCCTGCGGCTGAGGGAAGAAGAAGAAGTAATAGAAAAATAGAAGTAGAGAATTTAGGAAAAAGAGACACTAAGGTGAAGAGAAACTCTGGCAGGCAGCCGCCCGAGACAGCGCCGTAAGTAAGTAAGTAAGTAAGTAAGTAAGAGGTGACTATTGTAGACCACAAAGTTGCAGAAATTAGTAAAAGTGATGTGAGGAAGGCATTGAAGAGGATGAAGAGCGGAAAGGCAGTTAGTCCTGATGATATACCTGTGGAGGTGTCTAGGAGAGGCAGTGGTAGAGTTTATGGCTAAATTATTCAACAGGATCTTAGAGAGTGAGAGGATGCCTTAAGAATGGAGAATAAGTGTGATGGTGCCTATTTTTAAGAATAAGGGAGATGTGCAGAATTGCGGCAACTATAGAGAGATAAAGTTGATGTGCCATACAATGAAGTTATGGGAAAGAGTATTGGAAACTAGACTGAGAGCAGAAGTCAGCATTTATGAACAGCAGTACGGCTTCATGCCTAGGAAGAGAACTACAGATGCAGTATTTGCGTTGAGAATGCTAATAGAGAAGTACAGAGAAGGCTAGAGGGAGCTGCATTGTGTTTTTGTAGACCACGAAAAAGCATTTGACAGGGTACCAAGAGAGGAGCTCTGGTATTGTATGAGGAAGTCTGGAGTGGCAGAGAGGTATGTTAGACTGGTGCAGGACATGTATGCTCGCTGTGGTGTGCTGTAGGGGTGACGGAGAAGTTCAAGGTGGAGGTGGGACTCCATTAGGGATCAGCTCTGAGCCCCTTCAGTGGTTATGGACAGTCTAATAGATGAGGTTAGACAGGAATCTCAGTGGACCATGATGTTTGCAGATGACATTGTGATCTGTAGTGAGAGCAGAAAACAGGTAGAGGAAAATCTAGAGAGGTGGAGGTATGCTCTGGAAAGGAGAGGAATGAAAGTTAGTCGCAGCAAGTGTGTGTGAATGAGAGGAACTCGTGTGGAACGATGAGGCTACATGGAGTGGAGATCAAGAAGTTGGTGGATTTCAGGTACTTGGGGTCAACTGTCCAGAGCAACAGAGAGTGTGGAAAAGAGGTTAAGAGACGGGTCCAAGCAGGTTGGAATGGATGGAGAAAAGTGTCAGGGGTACTATGTGATAGAAGACTATCGGCCAGAATGACAGGAAAGGTGTACAAGACAGTGGTGTGACCAGCGATGCCGTATGGCCTAGAAACAGTGACAATGACAAAAAGACAGGAGGCAGAGCTGGATGTTGCAGAGATGAAGATGTTGAGGTTCTCTTTGAGAGTGACCAGGATGGATAGGATCAGGAATGAGTCTATCAGAGGAACAGCACATGTTCGATGTTTTGGAGAGAAGGTCAGAGAAGCCAGACTGAGATGGTCCGGTCATGTACAGAGGAGGGATAGTCAATATATTGGTAGATGGATACTGGAATCAGAGCTGCCAGGCAAGAGGTCTCAAGGAAGACCAAAGAGAAGATTTATGGACTTGGTGAGAGAGGATATGAAGGTGGTCGGTGTGAGAGAGGAGGATACAGAGAATAAGCTTAGATGGAGAAGGTCGATTCACAGTGGTGACCCCTGAAGGGAAAAGTCGAAAGAAGAAGACGACTTCATAGTAAAATCAAAAATATTCATTTGACATGACACTGACGTCTCAAAACAACAACAGGATCACAACTGGTCACAACTGACACGGGGGATGTAAATAATAATGATACATTATTGGTAAATTAAGCAATAATACTGAAATGGGCGTAGAACTAGTCATTGCAGTGTGGACAATACGTGAAAACCGTATATTTCATTAGAACATAGAAATTAAATAAATAAAACATAAATGAATGAACATACTCCTGCATAAATACTCGTTTCCCTGGAGATTTTAACGTATTTTCTACTGATTCGGGTGTGTGTCTGAATCAGAGGTTACTTAATTTTTCAACACAACTTATCTCGACACGTTAGCGTCACGTCTGTCAACACTGGGGGGGCTAAGCTAACAGTGCTAGCAGGCAGGGGGAGCTAACCAGGCAAAGTGTCACCGTTATACTCACCTTTCTAGGTATCTTTAGGAGGGGAAATAGAAGCGCAGCGACCGTCAAAGACGAACCATGGTTTCGGACAATGGAGCGACATTCATTTTAACACTTTGCGTGAAGTTGCCGGCGCTATCTGACAATACCGAGCTAGCTTCGCCACATCTCCAACCGGCTAATGTTAATTCGTTTATATAGTCGGGGGGTTTAAACCCGGCTCGTTTGTGAGAGACAATATAGAACACCGGAAATGAGCCAACTCTTATAAAGAGGCGTGATTTTTGTGATATTTACGGCTTCGGCGTTGCTAGCAGGCTAACATGCAAACATGTGTGAGCCACAAACAGACGCCGCAAGAAGATGGACGACCGCAGTCTAACACGGAGTCGTTTAATTACTAGAACGTGAGAACAGAAACGCTAGTATCTATTCTAGTTAATGTTACAAAATATATTCATGTCATAAAAAGGCGACAGGGTGATTAAGATTTTTTCTGCTCTTTTGCAGTTAATATCCTTCGTGTTGGCGCTTGATAACGGACAAGAAAAACCTATTCCGGGGCTCGCCCTCTGATACGTCACATCCTCTTCCTTGTGCATTTAGGGGCCTACAAGAAGCGAAAACAACACTGACTTTGCTATTTTTACACAATCTACTTTCGGCACCTCCAAATTGGGGGTCGCTTTTAGCAAAATACGGGCAAATAATCGGTTTTCACCGGCCCTGCCGATGTGGATCGCCGCAGGCACCTGTCGAGTCGGAGACTCGCTAAGGGAGCGTCTTTAAAGATTTGTGCGGGGGAATAGCGCCGAGGTGAGTTGGCTGTCAAGGGGACTGCAGCAATCTTTATTTCATTTTATTTAATTTTTTAGAGAAACGACATGTAAATGTCTACCAAAGATTAGTCCTTTATATTTAAAAGGCGAAGTCATTTTTTTTTCTTGTTGCGAGCTTATATTTTTAACAAGTAAATTAAAATATAATGCTTGTCATATGTCATTCAGTTTATATTCTAATTATTCCAAACATGAAAGTCTTATCATGAATATTTAGTGACTTAGATATACCATCCGGGGACTCATAGCATGCCCAAAGTGTTTCTTATTTTCAGATTAGTGATGCTATCCATTTTGAGCTGTTGTACATTTCCACCTGAGAAGTCGTGACAGTAAGGAGTGGCGTGCACAGGTCGCTGCGGGATAACATTTCTCGTGTTTGTATCCATTTACATACAGGTGCTGGACGCCATCTCGGCACCGGAGCCACAGAGATGCTCAGTGCGGAACACGCCCAGCGTGTCCTGTCTTCCCTCAACCAGCAGAGGGCGGCGGGGAGGTTCTGCGACGCGGCCCTGAATCTTGGGGGCGGGGCGGTCTACCTCGCCCACCGTAACATCCTAGCCTGCTTCAGCGAGCTGTTCCAACAGCCGGGCGTCTCCTCGGCCCCCTGCGTGGAGCTCAGCTTGCAGGAGTGTCCCAAAGACGGTCTGGAGCTCCTGCTGGACTTCGTCTACACCGGAGACCTGAGGCTGGACCCTGACAACCTGGACCAGGTGCGGCAAGCGGCGTCCAGCCTCTGCGTCCTGGACGCTCTGGCTCTGTGCCAGAGCTTCCACAAAACCCCCGCAGATCCCGCCGTCCTCAAGCGTAAAAGAGGCCGACCCAAAAAGTCCAAATTATCCGCGGATCCTCCCCGCGTTTCCGCCCTGGAGGAGAATCTCATCACCAAAGAGGAGTCCGGCTCTGATTTGGCGCCCGCAGGCCTGAGCAGTGACGCCGCCGCCACAGCCACAGCCACAGCCACAGCCACCACCACCCGCTCTGGTCGGGTGGTCAAAGGCCCCAGACGCCTGGTGACGGACGAGAGCGTCACTGATTTTACGGAAAACTCCAGCAAGAAACCGCAGATTCTTCCTTCAGAGAAAGAAGGTGTAGACGCCGAGCATCGCAGCCCCGATCAGCTGCCGGGTCAAACCCAGGTATGAACTTTTTTTCCCCTAAACTTTATTACAGAGTGGCAAATTCACGTACATCTTCAGGGTGAGGCAGCTGACGTTTACCCTCATTTATCAATTTGAGGGCGTTCACCCCCTAGTGGTGGAGACGATAAAAACACCCAAACGTGGCGCGAGTCACGTTTGGACTCTGTATCCGATTCTCTTTATACGTCCCTTTTTTCTCATTTGACAGTAAGAGACCTACTAAAAGCTGGGCTAGATAAATTTCCAATACAGGTCATACCACTTTGGACCCCCGCAAGGAAGCGGTGAGTCTTTGTTTATTGTTCCACCGTCAACAGATCAATGACCCGCAGCTGGACGGCCACAGTGGCAAGGATGTCGTCAAGCTTGTGGAGGAGGAAGGCGACGATGACGGGGAGTTGGAGAGGAACAATGGAGACTCTGATGAAGAGTACTTGCCTGGTGAGGAGCCTCGCTCCTCGTCGCCATCCATGTCGACGGCGCGGCGACGCAGGGCGCCGGGCAAGTCAGATCGGGGGGATAAAAGGGCGGAGGGGGAAACCAAGAAGGACTCGGTTCAGTGTCCCACCTGTGACAAGTCCTTCAAAAGCAAGTACTACCTCAAAGTACACAACAGGTACGTACGGTTCCCCGTAATGGTCATTTGATGGAGTTTTTAAAAACCGATGAATTAAAATACACACACAAATTTCCTGAGACAATACCGGCGTAGTTTTAAAAGTAATCTAGAATTTCCTTTTTTTCTTTTTTTTCTTTTTTTTTTTTTTTTGGCAATTTCAAATAACATTAAAGAAACATTTCCAAAAAAATTTGGAAAAAAATGGCAATATAATTGCAATATAATTTCCTTGTTTTTTTTTTTCTAAATGGTAAGATAATACATTAATGGGCCAGATTGAGCCAGCGGTAGGCAGCAATTAGCCAACAATGATTAAGATTTCTAGTAATAATTAGCTTGGAATTACAAAAAAAAGAAATATAAACATAAGTCACCTAGGAATGGGTGAGAAAATACAGAAACATCTGCATGAATTTGGAGAAAAGAAAAAACAATAATTGTGAAAGCAGCAAAAAAAAAAATCAGCCTGAAACTTTCAAGAAGGTTCAAAAATGAAGAAAACTGACAAAAAAAAAAAAAGATTATGAATACGCATACATATTGAAGCTGACTTGTTTCCCGGACAGACGACACACAGGAGAGAAGCCCTTCGCCTGCCTCAAGTGTGGGAAGAGGTACTTCAGGAAGGAGAACCTGGTGATGCACGAGTTCAGGAACTGCGAAACAGCTCAGGTGAGGGAGGAGACCGGCGAGGTTCGCCAACGCCAACCAGCTGTCTGGTCTATTCATTGTTTTATTTGTTTGGTTTGTTTGGATTGTCACGGCAGACGTACAAATGCACCACCTGCTTGGCGACATTTGGCAGAAAAGAGGAGCTCAGGGTCCACACTGTCTCACACACTGAGAACATGCCGTACAAGGTAACACACACAAACACACACACACACACACACTTTTAAAACCAGCCTCACTCACCTCTCTTTCAGTGCTCGACGTGTCCCGAGCAATTTCTCTATAAGAAGAACCTGACGTTTCACATGATGAAAGTCCATGGCTTCCCCAAACCACACGCCGTGAGTCCTATCAGATTCATTTATTCCCAAGAGAAATCTGCTTCCAACATATTTAGATGCAAAGAATATTGCCTGTTGGAATGAAAGGCGGCTCCTTGCTCAGTGTCCTCAGTGTCAGAAGACCTTCCTGACCCGCTCGGAGCTGCGGGTCCACGAGGCGGCCAAACACCGCGGGGAAAAACCCTTCGTGTGCGAGGAGTGCGGTCACCGCGCCTCCAGCCGGAACGGCCTACAGATGCACATCAAGGCCATCCATAGGTAGCGGCAGGGCGTTATTTTGTCCCGACAACCGCGCCGCTTTGAGGCCGCGTGATCTGACCTTCATGTCCACACAGGAATGAGCGGCCATTTGTGTGCAACCTGTGCGGCCACGCCTTCTCGCAGAAGAACAACCTCAACATGCACCTGCGCGTACATAGCGGCGAGAGGCCCTATCAGTGTCACCTGTGCGGGAAAACCTTCAGGACGCAAGGTAACCCCCACACCACCACCACCACCGCCAAATAGCGAAAAATAAAATGCGCTGTGTGTCATGTGACCTCAGGCAGCCTGGATAAGCATCACCGGACGCACACCGGCGAGCGACCGTTCGCCTGCGATGCCTGCCAGCAACGCTTCACAGAGAAGGGCGCCCTGCTGCGCCACAAGGCCAGCAAGCACGAGGAGGGCCGGCCGCACAGCTGCCACATCTGCAGCAAAACCTTCAAAGGTGAACGGCCGCCTCGTGATCAACAGCGATCCGCCGTCGATAATCGAATCACGCATGTGTTCCGTCACCCCGCAGCCAAGGAGCAGCTGCGCGTCCACCTGCGACGCCACAAAGGCATGCGCAAGTTCGAGTGCGTCGACTGCGGCTACAAGTTCACCCGACAGGTGGGATCCAGGGAACCTTTGTTTCATGAATTTCAATTCATTTGGTAACTTTTCCTCTCGTGTTTTATTTTCTACAAAATATTTAAGGGGATTTCATGTGTTCATAATTTTTGCAAAAAAAAAAAAAAAAAAGATTTCTTTAATTAAAAGAATTGAATAAGTATACATTTGACAGGTATTATTGTTTTATAACTTAATGGTTGTCTTTTAAATGCTATATTTTGGACAGACAAGTAAAGAAACTGCTGTTGATGCAGGAGTTTATGCACAATTTTCACTTTGGCCACTGGGTGGACCAGTGAACTGGCCCACTACACCTGCCATTGTATCTCCTATATTCCCATTCCTGAATTCTGCCAATCTGGAGACAGGGAATTACCATATATGAAGGGGAATTGAGTTTGTTTGTGTCAAAGAAAAACCAGGATTATCCTGGATACTCACACCCCAGATGGGACTCGAACCCACAATCCCTGGCTTAGGAGGCCAGTGCCTTATCCATTAGGCCACTGGGGCGTTACCGTTGCCGTAGCAGCGCACTGTAAATTCGGCAGCCTCAGGGCAAAGTGCTCGGAAGCTGATCCTCAGATCTATGGATGTTGATTCAGATATTTGTTTCTTTGAATTAATTGATCAAGGCCTTTAGCTTGTCAACATATTGAATGGGAGTATTTAATCATTATTGATTCTTCATAGTTTTAATACATTTTGTATTTTGAAAAGATCATCTACTTATCAGTATTTCTTGGGGGACACCGGTCTCTCTCAGGCTCACCTGCGGCGCCACCTTCAGATCCACAAGCGCACGGAGAACTACAACCCCCGCCAGAGGAAACTACGCAACGTGGTCGTGCAGGAAGTGGAGGCTGCTCTGGTCACCGAGGAGGAGGCGGCCGCCGTCCAGGAAGCCGCTGTCCAGGAACAAGAAGGAACCGCCGCCCTGGGCTCAAGCTGCATCGTGAGGGTGGTGATCGAGTCGGGCGGGGCCACCGTGGCGGCGGCCGGTCAGGAGCTAGAGGCGGTGGAGGGTTTCTCCGTGCCGGCAGTCCTGCAGCAAACGCAGTTGAGCGCCAAAGCCTTCGAGTATGACGGCGTGGTGGGAAACCTGCCCGGGGGAAACGCCTGAGGGTACATAACCAAGTGGCTGTGACCTTTACATACCGCCAGAGGTCGTTCGTGCAAACCGCTGCTGAGAAATCAGTGGCATTCGCTACCGGCGTCAGAAATAAAAATTCCTGAAAAATAATGGTGTCGCGAAGAAATGACCCAGAACAGGTTAAAAATCAATTATATGGTAAAAAATTAGCAATTTTTGAGAAAAAAAAAATATTAGCCAACTGACCCACGAATAAGCCAAGTTACCAGAAAACCTGGAAATAATTAACTTTATAACGAAGACATTTTTTTTCTAAAAAAAAAATTTAAAAACTAATAGAAAATGAAGCTGACAAAATGATCATGTAGAATAATTCATGCAAGCAATGGTTAAGGGAATAAAACTGTCTACTACTTAAGAAAAACAGATCCATCATATTAAGTGTAAAGTAATTTTCTGCCCACAAAGTTTTAATTATTCTGGCTGATTTGATTTTGCTTGACCCCTGACCTCACACAGGCAGAAACACTTGGGAGGATGGGAAGGGAGGTTGCTTTACTGGTCCAGCAAGGCTGCAGCCACTAGGTGACGCCAGTGTTTGCATGGGCCGACCACACGAGGACATGCACGTCTGGAACTTTTGGATAAGGAACAAATGGAGCTTCTGTCAAATAAAAACAGACAAAAAGTAAATTTTGTTTTTTTGAAGATTTTCTATTGCGTCTTTCGGGCCTCCAGATAAATATTTCCATTGCACCGCCGAGTCTTCCTGGCTGAAGGGAGGAGAGGATTTTGGTTTGAGCCTGTAAATAAAGGAGAGGAGGAGATATTGGACAGGATAAACAATGAAAATGTTTTCAGGAAATAAAGCCAATTTGGTGAATTGCTTGATTGTCAGTTGAATTTACGGTAATTGCTAATACTGGATATCAAAGATATGCAGTGAGACATGAACCAAAACACCGATCTCGCAGTTTAAATGAACATGAGTCAAATCAAGATGCGACACACGTTAATACTTTTAAAATACATTTTACTTTATAGACTGCATTTTACCAGCGCTCATAAAATAAAATAAAAAAACATAACACAGTTGTTGTCGTTTCACACTCGGCTGAATCTCATTTTTCTTTTTCTTTTTTTTTTTTTTCTTAAACCAAACTATACTGCTCTTCAGAATTCGGCAAAATAAACGGCAGACCTGCTTGCGGTTTCTATGGCAACCACACTGTAAACATCAAACACGGGGCGTCAGAATACACTGTATTTACAGGGAACTCGTTCAAAGACGCGTTAACATTTTTACTGCTCAAACGCCATTTGTGTCAAGGTGAAAAGCGTCTTGAGATTTTTATTTTTTATTTTACGCTTCCAGTTGAAACGGCCGACTTTTCGGCCTTTGCTTGCAATGTAGCGACCGACAGGCAGCAACACCCTCCAGCACAACAGCGCTGATATATCCATAAATAAAAAGGTACAAAAAATAAGTCAACACCCCTATAAATACATCTTTTCTAAGGAGAAAAAAAAAAAAAAAAGTCATGCACATTTGACAGGCGGGATACCAAGGTCGCTTCTGTACTGGGTTGCTTTTGAGTTGTTAACTCGCTGAAATACAACACGTCTTTCAATCGCGGCCGAGCCGACAGATTTCTTTGATTTGTATTTCAAGTCTTTTGTGTTGTTGGTTTGACGTACGTCTATCGTGCATATTTCTGTTTCTAACAGTGTAGTGTGTTGACATTAGCTCTGAGTCCTAAAAGCTACTTTAAATCCCTCTCTCTCTCTCTCTCTCTCTCTCTCTATATATATATATATATATATATATATAGATATATATAATGTATATGACCAACATTATAGTAATTGGCATTTTGGGTAATGAATATTGTTATGTTTCAGTACACTTTGCTCACAGAGCTGGGTGCTTGAGTATATGTGAATATATACATATCCACGCACACACACAAACACAGAGTATATTATCAATTTCATCAACATCTGCTACTCCCAAGTACCAGTAAGGGCTCTGTGGATCCAATATATCGCTCTGCCTCGAACCCGGTGCACCGGCAAAAGCTCCGCTCGCCTCGGTCGAGTTGTCCGATCAGTCAGAATCCATGGGGTTGGTTCTGGAATGTAAACAGGCTCGGCAGGGTTTATTTTTTTAAATAAATGTAAATTAAGAAACAAACAAAAAAAAAAAAAAAAAAAATCAGTTGGTTCTTTCTTTGGACTGCCAACTGTGAAACGGGTTTGCCTGATGGTCGCCATGGCAACGTGTCACTGCCTTACATGACTAGAGTAAAATACTTCATTGATTACTACAGTAGTAAAGAGGCTCTTTGATCAGAAGCTGCCGTTCTTAGACGGCGAACTTGGCGAAGACTCTGAACTTTTGGCCGTTACAAACGACCAAAGCCAAACGGAAAAAACTAGCTGCCTGCTCCGGTTGATTATCGAAGCCCGAATTCACGCGGGGAAAGTGGTTTTGGCTGATTGGTGGAAACCATATATAGATTTTAGCTGACAGACCTAAATGACACATAGTGTTTAAGTTTAATGTCAATCTGCAAGTGGAAAACAGTTTGTTCTTTGTCTACCACATCGGGAGACAATTAAAAAAAAAAAACCAACAACATCATGCTGCCCTTCCGTGAGGAATTTCAAATGTCCTCGCATGAGGACGGGTGGGGATCTGATTGTCCTGCCATCTTTGGTTCGGCTCCGGTCTCTGGACGCCACTGGACACGGCTGATTTAATGAAATGTTAATGTTAATGAAATGTTTCCCTTTGCGTTAGCTCCCGGGTTGTCTCCAACGTAAAAACCCTGGGTGATGCATTTGACAGTCATGTGATCGAGAAGCTCGGACTGAACATGCTCAGTCTTGAAACACCTTCAGCGTAGTGATGAGGTAAATTCACAGTAAACTACCGATGGCACGGGGGAAGAGGGAAAAGCTCAGTGCTCCGCATTGACCTCCTGGTTCAGGTTGTTGTTGAGATTGTGCAGCGCCTGGTGCCGCTGGTGCCGGTGTAGCTGGATGGCGTTGGACTCCGGCGCATCAGCGGGCTGGAAGGTGCTGGACACCAGCGGCATGAACTGGCGGAAGATGCTGACGCTACCGTGCCAGAAGGTGGGCTGCGGGAGGCGCCCCGCCACGCTCCAGGTACGCGTGGACAGGTCGTACGCCTCTACCACGTCAGACAGCTCGAATGTGTTGTCGTAGCCGCCAGACACGAAGAGCTTCCCACCCAGCGCCGCCACGCTGCCTCCAACGTGGACCTGGACAGAGGGGGTTTGTTACGCTTTCAGCACAATTCCCAGAAATCAAAGAAAAAGTCCTATCAACATGTGTAGTTTTTCCTGTGAAAACAGCATCATCTTAATCTACTGATTTACTACCGGCCTGGGATTGACCGCGGCGCCGCACATCTTTTCTGCCAGGAGACAAACCCCATGTGGAATACGAACCTGGGTCATTGGACTAATTTTGTCCCACTCGTTCTTCTGGGGGTTGTAAACATCCACCTCGGCCGAGTCGTCCCTGTCGACACAAACACGCCCCGGTCAGATCCGTCGGCGCTTTACGTCCCCTCGGATTATTGCTCAATTCCGGCATCAAAAATAAATCTTGTCATTCGCCCCGTCAAATCTTGCCAGCGGGCAAACAGAAGACATGGAGCATCGGATGGTTGTCGTCATGTTTATGACTGTTTGATAAATGTAATGTGAGCCTGCGCTCCATGATTCGTGATAAATGTATACAATTGAATTACTTTTACAACTACAATATAAATATACGGGAATACCTTGACTTACAAGATTCATTTGTTCCGTGATCGAGCCCATGACTCAATTTGCCGGTATAGCAAATAAAATGTCCCAATTAAAATGAATTGAAACGCTATAAATCCCTTCCAGCCCCCTGCGTTTGTCACGTGACTTTAAATAAGAAAAAATGTGCCTCATAAGTGACAACTAATGAATAAAAAACAGTAACACACGATAAAAAGAATGTAAAAAAATGAACTAGTGTTATCAAGTGTATTTACCTTGAAGATTGGACAAAGATGGTGGTGGAGGAGGTTGGGGGAGTTTGTTATTTGGTGCCCTCTCGCTTAACTTACTACAATGCATTGCTAAATGTAACTTGCACACTATGCTACACTGGATTGTTAAACTTAATATAGCAACGTTCCTCTTTATAAAATGATCAAACCGTCCTGACTGGCTTTGAATGACTCCTCTGATGCCTCATCTGCTGACGTTCGTGCCATCTGCTTTAACAAATCCCCGTAAAAGTCCTGTGCCTTCTCACAGATGATGCTCTCGCTCACGGTATCTCACCAACAACAACTTCTAGATCTCTTCATGGACGAGTCCTCACCTCGCTCGTGTTATACACTGGGCTTCCTTGTGGTGGGAAGTGCGTCACGATTTGTTTTTTAAAACGCCGCTTAACAGACAGGTGAATGAATGACACGTCGGTGATCCAGATGCCTCGTATCACAACGCAAAAAAATACCCTCAACGACGGATCGTATCTCGGAAAGCTCGTAAATTGATGCACTTGTACGTCGAGGTTCCACCGTGATGAAGGAAAACAGAATTGCCGTCTACAGTCCGGTGTCCTTCCTGCTCACCTGATGAAGAAGATGAGGCCATTGAGGGTCACCGTTTTGGGCGTGAAGGACCAGGGGGGCAGCTGTCCGCAGTTCACCATGGACCAGCGGTTGCTGTCGGCGTCGTAGCTCTGGACGGCCATGGTGTCCTCGCCGGTCAGACAGCCGATGGCGTAGAGTCGCCCGTTGCAGGTGGTGGTGGAGCAGTTGTCCATGGGGTGAAGCATGGCGGGCAGCCCCTCCCAGCAGTCCAGGGCGTGATCGTAGCGCTCGGTGCTGTCCGACGCCACCACGTACAGCTGGCCTTTCAGCACACAGGAGCTGTGGTACTCGCGGGCCTTCAGCATGGGAGACACCTCCGTCCACTCGTTCACGCTGGACTTGTAGCGCCACACGCCGTCGTAGAGGCGGGAGCCGTCAGAGCCCCCTGCGGGAAAGGAGGGCACCAGCGTTAAAGTCTATTTAGGAATAATACGTGCTGGATTGATTTGTTTCTTCACTCGGCATGTTCTGTCCGGCCCGGCCACTCGCGGATGTAAATACAAACAAGTCATAAGTAATTTTCAGCGGGTGAGGAGCCAGAACCGCGTCAGTCCAAATAGCCCGGGACTGAGTCAGCGCCCGAGACAGAAATAGCTGCTTTTAACCAGCAAGCACGAAATCTCAGACGGGCTCGCGTCAATATCCCCGGCCGACCCGCTCGGTTTCAGACGTCTGCAGGAAATGAACACTTAATTTGCATCAGGCCGTGGCCAGATGAGGCCCTGGCTTGACGGTTATTCTTTGAAACAAAAGGACATTTCATTTACAGTCAAAGTCCAACTCCCCCCCCCCAAAAAAAGACAGCCTTGTTTTTGTTGTGTTAATCAAAGTTCAGTGACTTGACAGTGAGGAAGAGACACCTCTGTCAAAATGGGATTCTTGAGAGAATGAGCAATGAGAGAGCAGCACTACAAGAAACAGCCTGAACTTTCACTGAACCTCGACGATGCTTCGCTCCGGCCAAATCACAGTTTTGGTAGCCCCTCGTAAACCAAACCAGCGACCTCTGTTTTTTTTTTTTTTTTTACCCCCAACATTTTTTACTTTTCTGGAAGCTCAGCGCGACATCACATCCCCCAGGTTGACAACTGACTCACTTGCTCTGATCGGGATTCACAAGCACTGGTAATTCTGTCCCTACGGTAAATTGGTGTGTCACATCCCTATTAGAAGCACGGTAACAGCTCATCTAAATACACTACCGGCGGTAACATAATCTCAATCTGCAAGGATACATTATGCAATAATATGGTGCTGTTATTTGAGCCAACGCTGCGAAATGTCCCTGCTGTTGCGACAGGAGTCGCCGGCTCTGA
Organism: Fistularia commersonii; assembly: GCF_037954325.1. Lineage (NCBI taxonomy): Eukaryota > Metazoa > Chordata > Actinopteri > Syngnathiformes > Fistulariidae > Fistularia > Fistularia commersonii. The sequence goes on along the minus strand of NC_141297.1, from coordinate 7,363,633 downwards.
GATAATCGTTCGACACCGGCCTTCCTGTCGGCCTGAAGGATGAAGGTGAAGATGAGGATGAGAGTGCAGGTCACTGCTGGCAGCACAGCATGTCCTTCTTCACCGTGACTTATTTGAGCACGGAGCCACGAGCCTGCTGTTTATTTATAAATCGCTGCTCAATGGCTGTTTAGGAGCGGGAGGCAGCCGGAATGGAAATGTACTGGACGGGGGTTTCACCCGGAACAGTGGGTGCAATTCATGCCGCCGCGGTGACGAGTGGACGCCACGGGGAGCTTTGAGCGGCACACAAATGATCCCCTGTGTGTTTGAAATTGAAGACTGCCGCTAAAACTACTATTTACAGCTGGACAGTAAGCTCAGCCAGACAGAAGTAAGATAAGGGCAACGTGGACGATATTCAGGTGCACGTTTTACCTGAATTGACACACAGAATGTGTGTTTTGTGTGTGTGAAACCACCGGTCAGACAGGAATGTTTGTGTCGTGACCGGGATTCGGTTCCACTCGAATGTTAAATATATTAAGACGTTTGGATAAATAGCTCCGACCCGATCCTTCCTTTGTATAGACAATCCAAATAACCTGGACTTTTTTTGTTTCCATAAATCAGCCATAAACTGAATTGTTAAAGATTTGTTTTTCCACTGTTGTGAAAACGCTCTGGTTGTGTTTCAAGTCGTTCTCGATAACTTTCACTAGAGGTTGTGAGCGTTGCAAATATTCCATAGTATGAATATTCCCAGTACAACAACAGTTAAACTAGATTCATTATTGGATGCTGCTGCTGTGATATAAATAGACATGAAGACGCACTTAAGCATACTTAATGTGTACCAATTCAAAAACTAACTTTAATAAACAGATGACGTCACGTGATTCGACCAGGTATATCATGATGAATGCTGATACTGAACATTGTGCTATATGGCACGGGGACTTTATCAAGCGGATAAAGGTAAACTAATCAAATCAAACCATGTGATTGGTTGGTACTTACCCGTGACGTACATATCATTTCCCAGCGCAGCTATGCTGTAGCCTCCTCCGAGGTGATCGGGGAACTCAGCCAGGTAGCGCCACTGACCCGTCTGCGGGTTGTAACAGTCCACGGTGACCAGCTCGTCACAGTCCTGGTCACAGCCTCCCACCACCACCAGGATCTCCGCCAGGCCCGTGGAGGGCCGCGGCCGCATACGGTGGCACGGCCGGTCGTGGCGGTCGTACTCGCAGGACTGGAAGCTGCGGGCTTCGTTCACCATTCGGAGGCAGGTGGGCGACAGGTACACGAGCGGGTCGCTCTCCACGTGGGCCAGCAGGAAGAACCTGCGGACGAACGGGAGTCGCACCTGCTGCAGCAGCTCGGGCCAGTAGTGGAGCCTCCGTTGCAGGTCTGACTTCACCCAGCGCACCGCGATTTGATAAACCGTCTCCTCTTTGTCCACGCACAGCTCATCGTCGGAGACGAACTCCAGCAGGCGCTTCCACGGCAACCGCTCGAAGTCCGTCCCTTTGGCCAACTCCATGATGTTTTTGAGGACAAAACGGCGAGCGCTGGTCGCCAGCTCCCGGCAGGCGTAGGCCTCCGCGAAGTCCTGAATCTCTAAGCAGTTGGAAACGTCTAGCCGCTGCTCCAGAAAGGCGCAGCAGGCCTCTTTGACGGAGGGGAACTGGAACAGGTCGGCTGTCTTCAGCAGGAGGTCCACGTTATCCTGCGTGACCGTCACCCGGCCCGTGTAGCAGAAGTCCACCAGCAGACCGAGGAGCTCCGCCGACACCTCGTGTAGGACGACCCGGTCCATTGCGCTCTCCCTCAGCGTCCCTGCGAACATGGCTCGGAAGTAGGTGCTGGCGGCGGCCAGCACCGTGCGGTGGCAGTTGAACTCGCGGCCTTCGGCGCACAGGGTCACGTCGAAAAACTTGCGCTCGGCGCGGAGCTCGTGGATCCCCCGCAGCAGGTTGAAGGCGTGGGCCGTGTCGAAGAAGGGCAGGGTGGACGGCTGCGTCTGTAAGATTGGCTTTTCCATCTCTCCTCTCTCTGGGTGTATTGGTTTGTTGGGGTTGCGCTCAGAATGCTGTTTACATCTAAAAAAAACGAAAGCACCAAATAAACAAGAGAACGATAAGTTAAAAAATGAAACCCCACATTAATCTCAAACAGGCACTTCAGAGAAACCATTAGAAACTGTTAGAGCATCAGGCCTCTGTGTAGTTTAACAGCAAATAAGTCACATTGAAAGATCAAACACGAGTGACACGTAAATGCAGTATTTACCAGCACGGCGGCAGAAAAAACGCCTCAAACACACACAGTGAAAGCAAAGCGCCGCCAGTAAACCTCACTGTTACAACACAGACGGCTGTAAAAAGACTGGCCGGCCAAAATGCGCCAGAGATTTAACGGGCCGCAAAAAACCATCCGGTGGGGGTTATAACCTGTAAGAGCCCCTTTCAGACTTGTTTCGCAAGCAGAGTCACACGGCAGTCTAGAAGCTACCACGTCGTCAGGGAACCTACCACAGTGACGCCCGGCTCCGGCCAATATGATCTCCTTCTCTGCCCGCGATAAAGAAAAAGAGCTTGCTTGAGCTCCGGGTCTATAAATACACCAGCAGTGTCCGTTTCCAGTGAAGGGGGATGGGGGTGGTTTAGGAGGAACACCTAGTATGCCGTGGCCTGAAGCTGCAGTGAACCACCCACACCCCGGCGGTATGTGTCTGTGGCCGGCCAGCATGAGTAAGTGGTCTTTGGGAGAGAAGCCGGCGGGTGGGGGGCCTCCACCTTCGCCCGCAGGAAACGGGATCACGACACGGGTCTTTATTAATCCTGAAAACAAAGTGAGCACCTCCGGCGGGTCAGAGCGGCGCTGCCACGACCGCCGGTCAACATGTCCGAAGCGATCGATTCACATTCACAGCCGGGTGCGAGATTCTAAAACCAAGAGGCACTCAGGTGAAATGACTTTCCACATCTTCCCAGAAAAGGCAGATTTTTTTTTTTTTTCAATAGCCTGATGTTCACGTGTCCTGCTGACTAGAATGTGTTTATGGGGGGAAAAATTAACAGAAATTAAATGGAAATCCTAATCTGGCCGAAGCAGTGTCAGCTTTTGGGAGATTCAGGGATCGGAGGAGTCAATTTCTCCCTATTCGGACTGCAGCCGTCAGTCATCCTCTCCATCTATTTTCTGATGTTTAAAAAATCTGGGTTTCATTAAAACAAATGAATGAAAAAAAACCCGCATTCGAAACGCTCTATTCATTCGAGTGTCGATATGATCTGAACTCGGCGGATCCAATTTTGGCCGCTCTGAAAAAAATGAAAATACTTTGAGAATGTTCCCAGAACTTCTCGGCTGTTATCTCATTTTAGTTTTTTTTTTTATGTTCACCATGTCTGGCCAAATTTAAAGAAAAAAAAAAAAAAAAAAAATCTGTTTTAAGGTTCTCAAGGTTTTCTCAGGATCCCTGCATCAAAAGTGGATTGGAGTCCAACATTTCTGGATCTGTTCTCTTTCAAACTTGAAATGTGAAGCTCCTCATCACCAAGTTTCAACTATAAAAAAATTACAAATCAAAAAAAAGAAAAAAAAAAAAAAAAATCAAAGAACTTTTGCGTAATCCTGCTAACAGACCGACCCAGAGAGGGGGCTGGAAACATAATCCCTTTGGATGAGGTAACAACTGCCGCTCTCAACCTCGGCCAAAAAAGATAGAACGATACTGGAAACAGATTTTTTTTCATCCCTCTTCAGCTCAGAGCCGCCGAGGCAAATACCATACGATTACCTGTCAAACACGGGGGCCCTTGAACGTGGCTGATATATGGCATATTAACCTGAAAATTTTTCATTTCACTTGAGTGGTGCAGTTGACCTTTGAAAAGGTGGGGGGTTAGATTTCGAGCGTTCTCTTCAGCGAACAATCGTTTCTCACATCCACGCTCCTTGTCAGAGGACGGGGACGATCACGCGCGCTCGAAAATACCCAGGTATCTCCTTTCGGAGATTTGTGTAAAGCTCCTGGTCCCGGGGCCGGGGAGCTTTGCATGCATTCCTCATTGGGGTTCGACAATGCTGCGTTCCACATTCTGCAGCTCTGTGAGGGATCAAGCTGCCCCGCTGAAGGGCAGACGAAGGGGGGTCGCAGACCTGCACCGACAAAAACACACGCCATTCAGACTTCTGCATAAGCACTTGTCTCACTGTCAGAGGGGCTGATGGTATTTCCTTATGGGAGCCGATGAGATTTTCCTTTTTCGCCCGGCCGTGATGAGATGTCTCAGCCCGCCGCCTGCTTTTCCTCCTCTTTTACAAAAGCACTTGTTTCTGAGCAATTTGAGCGCGTTGTCAGTGGGGGGAGGGGGAGGTTATGGTTTCATCGAATGATCCAACAGACGGAGGCTTCCAAATACTGACGGGATGCCGCGCAACGTACAATCAAGTGTGTTTACAACAGACTCTGAGAATAGCAGAGAGAAATGTATACTCCCAAAAGGAAGGGGAGGGGGGTGTTTGAGCGGAGGGAAGGTGAGGGGAGACAAATCTCGCTGGTATGGGCTAGGAGCGCCAAACAGCCGGCAACGTGAATACGAGCCCAGATGAAACTCACATGTCGAGCCGTCTTTCATCGCGTACCCGAAACACCGTGAGTCCGGGCTCAACCCGTGACCCGCAGCTACGTCCAGGAACGGAAACACCCGCAGAGATACAATGCGGTTAGTGAGACGACTCGTCCTGGCCAAAACTCTGAAGGATGGTTGTTATTTTCTATTCCTGGGAATGGCTGATGAGAGGGTTTATGTCTGTATTTGGGGAACCAGCGTGTCTGTGGCCACACAAACAATACCAAGCACTGACTCTGCCACCGCTCTGGTCTGAAGGCACCGACTGGATGAAGTTAGCGAGTCACAAACGCACACATCCATCCATCAGGCTTAATAGGGTCTTTTCTTTTTTTTTTGCAATGTGAACATAATGTTCAACAGACATCGATGGCATATCCCCATCAGCTGCAGAGTTTTTGGAATTCAATCGAAAATCGCAATCTGTAGTGGCTGGCAAAAAAACAAGTCTTGACTGTTTTAGGCATTCATTTTAGTACATTCATGCACTTACTGTTTCACGGTTAGACCACAAAAGAAATTTTGACTGACACATCCAGCCTTCCTGGATACATCGTCAGAAATGACTGGTCTGATTCGTTTAATGTCAACTGTGTGGCCGGCCGCGTTTTGCCTCTAGGCCGTGCTGCGACAGACCTGCACGTGGATCAAGTGAACTGTTGCTGATGTGCGGACAGATTCCTCTGTTATTTCTCTGTGGAAAAAAACTGCTGTAACAAGTTTTACCTTTTCTGTCTATTAGCATAAAATTATAAAGTCAATTTGTTTAGACACCTTTTCAAGACAATGAAAAATGGAAATTAGTCTATTTTGCATGGCAAGAACTTAACATTTTCTTTTTGCTGTGGTACTGACAGTGGTGCGGTGTTAGGTTTCTCTACTAGTAGTACAATCAGTTGCAGTATTCTGGAACAGTGACAACCTGAAGGAACGCAGAAGTGTGTCAGATACTGCGTCGGTTCAAAAACACATGGCTCACCAGCAGCGACCCTGACAGCTGCTCTCCGGAAGGCTGAGTCCACGGCATCCGTCAGCCACACAAAGCCCCGCAAGGCCATAAAAAGGCAACCCGGCCTGCCGAACGACACACTCCCAGTTCATCCCCCTCCTAAAGATCGTCTCAAAGCCGCTCAGATCAGGAGGCAGAAAGAGTGGACACGTGCTCGGTATGCCCATGAATCAAGAAGCGCTGACTCGCAGTAAAGCTTATTGCTGTGCACGGGACGCCCGGCTGCAACAGGAAACTTTCACTGAACTAGGCAGTCCAAACACAGGACCGGGACCCCTGGTATGTCAAGCTGACCCCGGCCCGCATCGGAGATTTGAAAACAGAAGAACATACACGAGCGCTGGGTTTGACCCAAAAAACATGAACAGTCTAATACTTCAAGATTCTAGTGGTTTCGCAGAAAAATCACAAAATCTTATGTGTTTCTAGATGGCTTTTGTTTTGACATATAACTGGACCTTTATAGAGATTCAAAGCAGCTTATTCCATCACCAGGAGACATAAATATATCAAAACATTTCTACACCTCCCTCTGTTTCGAAACTTTGGAATCTGCTGCTCAACACATTTGCAAAATATTGTAATTGTGCAAACTGCCACGCAGTGGAGAAAGATCTTGAACAGACATCGGTTTGGCTTCATTACTTTGGCCTGAATATAAAGCACCTTCAATCCAGTCTTTTAATTGCACTGCCATCACACATCGGCCTTTGAAATGAATCACGATTTATTTTCCCAATTTGCCTGGAACCTGTTTGATTCCCTGACAGGAAATTCTGGACTGTCAGAGACAGGACTCTTTTGAAGCCCGTTCAAAATAGTGTTTTATTCTGTATATATATGTGTTGGTGGGATTTACACCAATCAGCCACTGGCAGGCCAGTTAGACAAATATAGAAGTCAACCAGGGAACACATTAGTTTCTCAATTTAATGTGTTGTACTTCAAAAATGGGCACTAGGATGTCAGTGACTTTCTGGAGCCAGCATGCGGCGGACTGATGACTCGATTGGAGTTCCTCTAGAACCAAGCTCCCGTCCTTGTCTTCAGTGACCGTTATGTTCCAACGGTATAATAAAGTGGATCTGAAATGGTTTCCGAAACATAATGCCAAGTTCAGATTGTTGGCCTGTGCGTTCTCCAGATCTCAGTCCAACTGGCCATGTAGGAATGTGCTGGACAAAAGAGTCCATTCCAGAGCACCTTCAGAGTTCAGATGGAGTCCATGCCCCAATGGACCAGAGCTATTTGGTAGGCAGAAGGGAAACCCCTACCCTCACATGGGTAGTCGTCATGTTATAACTGATCTGCATAGATATAACGACTTTAGGGTTGACTCGTCCCTGGGTAACTTTCTAAATTAAGCTATCTTTGTTTTTTTCCTTTGGACAGTTTTACATTTCTGGACCGCTGACTCGCAACCGGTCTCCCCAGGATGGATTGAGCCCCACTGGGCCGGAAAATCACCGGTCCTGACTCAGACATCCAAGTATTCATGCTTTTATTTGCCCCCTGCATTCCTGTGATCCCCCCCGCCGCCCTCCTGACTTGGCACATATCTTATCAGGACTCAATCAGCTTATTGATTACTAGAAGATGACAGGACACTTCCAAACACCCCAGAGTCAACATCTGGATTCCTGCCATCCATATGGGATGAGTGAGAGCACATTTTTAAACGTTGACACATTGAAAGGAGCTAAAATCTGACGAATTTGCGTAAAAATATGCCTATCACTTCAATGAGTTATCGATCCGAATCGATATAGTGAAATATCGCCTTCTTATAGTGATATCGGCACGGTGTTTAGAGGGCAGGCTGTCGCTACAAGTAATTTTAAATTAAGGAGTAAATGTAATTATCCCATTAATAACACCACAAACAATACAAGCCAGAGGACCCACACACGCACGGAGGTTAACTCGGTGGAATTCCGTACATTAGCATAAACATGCTAATGACGCAACAACACGGAGAAAACATGCTAACAATTTCTGACCGGCTAATCAACTTCCCGCATTAAATATAACTAAATCCGAAAACAACCGTTTAAAACCGAACGAAAGCCGTTAATCTGGGATGTAACGTATGTCAGGCAACGCGGGGTTTCTACAGAATAAGTCTTATTTTAATTCAAAAAGCATTTGATGTCGTTTAACAAGTGTCTCGTTCACACGATGCCTGGAAGGGAACGCTAGTTTTCTCGAATGCTGCCTTGTGTTAACCGCCCTACCGGGGACGGGGGGTACCGATGTCCGAAATGTAGATATAAAAAAGCCTAAGAGGTAAAATCTACTTACCGGTATTTTCCTTCTTGGCCGCGTGTTTTCAATTTTTCACAAGAAACGGCGAGCCCGGGCGTCGGAGAGATAGAAGGGGTGAAAGTTCGCTGCCGCTGTTTTCTCCGGCCTCCTCTGCGCCATCATCCCGCTGCCGCTGCGTGACGCGTTCAAGTACGTGCCGCAAGGGTCGGAAACGCGAGGTGCGCAGGCGGACCTCGAGCACGTCGCCAGTTCGCTGTTTACAAAGCAGATTATCTGATTGTTTATTTACATTTTTTAGATAATCCTTCTGGGGGGAGGGGGGGTATAGTATTCGCACGTACACCTTTGATGGGCACCTTACATGTACTATTATTATTTTTATGATGATGATGATGATTATTATTGTTGTTGTTGTTGTTGTTGTTGTAGTGATATTACACCCCTTTCTCCCATTTGAATTCATAAGTGACTTAATTAACAAAAAAAATCTAAATTGCGTTTATGAAATTAGAACCAAATATAATGGTTAACACTACTAACAATTTCAGATAGTAAAAAGTTTTGAGTCTTTTGAATTTTTTTTCCTTGGTTTATTTTTAACAGAACCCCAAATGTGTATTACCAACGTTCACACTTTCCCTGTGTTACTTACTTGCTGTTTATTTTCTGCAGCCTCTTTTTATCCATCTATTGGTATTTTTTATTTTTAAATGATTAATTTAAATTTTATTTTTTCAAAATTTATTCATTTCAGATGTTTCTCAGGAATACCTTTGGAGATTTTTGGTTATTTTCCGATCCTATCACCCCCGAACCCCGGGACAGTGAGAAGACCTGGCCCAGTTTATGAGCCTCCCAGTGCGACTGCGAGAAGGGCAGGAGTACGAGAGTCACACCTAAATTTGTGCCCGGCAGGCTTAGATTAGCATCGCCGGGCTAGTATGTTGTGTTTGTTTACAGTTTGGTGTGAGAGGGGGATGGCAGGATGGCTGAAGATGATGGGCCAAAAAGTGATGTCTGAAGCTGTGGGGCCTCCTGCTGGTAGAAGGGAAAAAGTTAGACCCCATGACCTTTTATTCTGGGGTGGTGATTAAATGAATGAGCGAACTGAACTTCACCTTGTTGGCGATGAAGAGCTGGAGTTTGCTGACAGACATGACATCACCAACTCTAATGACAACGTTTTGTATAAACCCACTGCTTAATCCCGTCCAGATTAAAAGGCTTCCAGTCAGAAATCCAGGTCTTCATCCTGGCGAGCAGAAAGTTTAAACTTAGTTTGACATTTACTTTTACAGAAAACTCCACGGCAGGTTGGCTCCTTCGCTTCCGTGCCAGGATTATATCTGTTTGCTTCCACCTGGTTAGCTTAGTTTAAGGAGAGCAGAGAAGACAGAAACTACAAGAAACAAACTACAAACTTCCACGATATTGATGTTTGATTTTATCAATTTTGATTCAATTTGCTTTAAGATTTTACTGTGGATGGCAAATTCATCACACACACATATTCAAACACAGTGAGACACTATTCAAGTTCACAAAATAATACCTGACCTGAAATTATGTCTACAGACTTGCCCAAAATTTTGCTTTTTTATTCATTCATTATCTATCATTATGAATCATATCTATCATATAGAGACAGAACCATTCACCCTCTCATTTGCACATCTGGGCAATTTAGTCTCTCCAATGAACCTCCTCCTCAGATAATCTAAAACCACTGAGGCATTGAGTTCTACTCAGATTGTGAAACATCATGGAAAGGGAGAAAAAGGCTAATCAATATTTTCTAGAAAATAAAATAAAAATAAAAGTCAGTTTGAGTTATTACTTCTGTTTCCTATTACTTCTGTTTCCTGTTTCTTTCTGTTTCCTACAAACAAAACAATTGGTTTTTAAAAAATATTAATATCCGAGATGTATAGATCCCTGGACGGACATATTACCATTAATACTGTGGCTCCTCTATTTGGATGATGAATGTGGATTTTAAAAAATGGCCAAAGAAAACATGTTTCTCAGTTATTATTATAATCATCATTATATTTAAATCATTAGAATTATTAATCTATTCATTCATTTATTTTATTTATGTCAATGGTCAGAAAAGGTAATGCATCTTCACTGTGCTAAAATAAAGACAAATTCATGTGTCCAGTCTTGGATGAAAATAAATAAAATAAGATGATGTAAATTAAATTAAATTAAATCAAATTAAAATAAAACAAAATAAAATAAAATAAAACAAAATAAAATAAAATAAAATAAAATAAAATAAAATAAAATAAAATAAAATAAAATAAAATAAAATAGGAACAGTTACACTATTCGACCACTAGATGAAGACATAAGACACTTTTTAGCGATATCTGCGGACCAACACGAAGAGAAGTTTCATTAATTCACGAGAGCCGAGTCAACACACACACACACACACACACACACACACACACACACACACAAACACACACGCTTGACAGATGTTTCTGTCATCACGAGGACCCGTCCTTGACATTCAATCAAACGACCCTCCCTCCCGCCCCAACCCATCCCCGGGCCCCCTGCCCTTTACCCCGACCTTTACCATCAGAACTGCAGGTCTACTCCGAACCCAGAGCCGACTCTGACCCTCCGAAATCACACTCTCAACCTTTAGACAGCTATTTTTCAGTGAAATGCTCCCCGCAACACCTCAACGTGCACACGCGCATGCACACAAACTTAAGCCCCCACAAATCCAATCGGATGGAGCTGACACTCGAACCTGTAAAAAAAATTCTGATTCTGGCCAAGGCCGCCCTTGAGCAAAGCACCAGATAATAGAACCCTGCTGCTCCATAGAGTCGGCACGCTGACATGATGAGGGGTAAAAGATCGGTTTGCAAAGTATCTAACTATTTTCACAGACGAACAGATAACATTGCCAAGGTGACGAATCGACCAACCGAAAAGTGTAATCGTTCCCTGCTGTTCCCACGGTCACAACGTTGATTTGAGTTTTTTAAAAATAATTTTACACTCCAACGGCGGCGTCGCCCGTGCATCACTGTACATTACACCCTAGTTAATAGGTTAAAAACCAGAATAGCACCGAGGTGCTAAACTTCTTCAATAATTCAACGGGTGGGTGGGGGGGGGGGGAACAGCCACGGGACGTCGCACAGGCATCATTTACTGTTACACGGCCGTGTTGCATACCTCCATGCAATTCACCTGCGTAAATTATTGACGTGACCGACCGCCACGGCGAATGCCAATATACATCCGGGGGCTAGATCGATAGGCGGGGAGTGAGGCGTCCCTCAAGAAGGAGGTCGAGGGAGGCTTCCAGGTAATAACCGCCTCCTTACCGCACGGTGGGGCGACACCGGAGGTCAAGATGTGCTGGGGTTGATTGAATTCCAAATTTATTGTATGTAGGCGGCGGCGGCGGCGGCGGTGGTGCGAGGCTCGCCTGGAGGTGATGGCTTTGAAGGGCCGGCGTAATAACGGAGCTTGTTGAATAAGTAGGTTTATTATTAATGGATGCGGCTGCCGGAGACGGGGCGGGGGGTGAATACGGGGTAAAAATATTGAAGATGCATCTTTTATTTGACTGAGGCTGCAGGCTCTGTCAGCAGACCCCCCTTGTTGTTCTCTTGTCCTTTTCATAGAATTAATATCATTTGTATGCATTATTGTGATGTATGCTTTCAGATTTTGTTTGTATTTATTATATCTCAGTTGCAAAGTCTGTGCATGAGGAATACACCTGGAGGCAAAGGGGGTGGGGGGGATCTGTGTTAAAAAAAAGAAAAAAAAATCCTCATTCCTTCCCCTTCCTTTTGGCGGTTTATCTCCATCTAGAATGTTCTGGCAGTCCAGAGACGTGGAGAAATAAATTCGCCTCGTTGCCATGATAACCAGGTGTTTGTGATTGGTCCGAAAAGGTCGCAGCAGGCCAGCAGGGGGCGCTGCCTGGAAACGATAGCAAATGAAGCCCCAGTTTTTAGTCATTAATGCCAGGGCTGCAATTACAGATTTTTCATGGCAGCAAAGTCGGAAGGAATTTTTAGGAGTTTTATTGGAGTCGAGGCGCTCCCGTTATCTCTGGTCGAGTACAAGGTGGTGATCTGAGCTGTTTTAGATCAGTCCTTTTTCAGTCTTGGGTTGACGATAATATCAAACATGATAAAACAAAGTTTTTCAGTCTTTACGATGATTTATGACAACCAACAACCGATAGGTGAGCTCGATACAGAGACGATGTTCGTTGGCGGTATTGATGAACGAAAACGGCGAGGGACGCCCGGATAAGTATGGAGCGTCAAATAAGAGGACCGTGGAGCTGTGTGCAGTACAGCCCAGCTTGGTCGATGTCAACTCTCCAACGTACCAGTAGCAGAGGCTCTGCAAATACCTGCTTTAAAATCTCAAGCTGAGATTTAAAACTCTTAAAACGTCTTTAGATGTGAGCAGGTGTGAGATGATAGTAGTCTTTTTCAAATCTTTTTAAAGTCGTCTGACGTATGGGTAGATTTGCTGTAAAGGTGTTCATTTCCCTTGAACCCCGCCACTAGATGGAGAACATTTTAGATGGAAACATTTATCTTTTTGCGTGGTACAAGCGGTGATGTAATCGCAAACCTCTCGTTATGCAACGGCTACAACACAGTTACATTTGATCCTGATATATAATCGACAATTTTGCGCATTTTGAAATGCAGTTTGTGATAAATTTTTTTGATTTTTTTGAAGCTCTGCTAAGAAAACATTAAAAATTTTGTGTAATATTTTGTGTCGCTGTTTAATTGTGTAATAACTCATGAAAAACACAAACAAAAATGAACTTCCTGATCTGATATTATTGTTAGCTTTTTACAGGAGCTTGATATTTTTAACCCCAAATATGCCGTAGCAATCCGCATAAAATGTGCTAATTATGTGTTATTATATAACACGCTACATGTAATTATATAACACTATGTTATTACATAACACATGATTGAAATGTCATAGATGCATAATTCAGTTTATGTTTTATGTACTTTCCCATCTCTTTTTCTGGTTAAAAATATCAAATGTTTTAATCCCTGTGTCGCCTCCTCCAGCTGTGGCGGCGGGGTTCGTATTGTAACCTGCCCCGACCCACTTCCTGTTTGTTATTCCGAGCCGCGGCGGTGGCGGCGCCGCTATACTTGTCAACCCCCCCACCGTCCGCCACAAAGAGCATCTTTCAGCAGGACGGCTTTGGGGTGTGTTTGCGGCCCGTAATCCTGGCCCGGCAGAGAAAATCCCCTGTCAAACGATGGGTGGGCGCTATTATTTCCATGACTCACAAGCAAAGACGCCATTTTAAGGCCCTTACGTGACCTTTTTTTTGTCGCAGAGGATACTGGAGGCTGGTTATCAAGGGAGGGGAAGCAGGAGGGGATTTTATCTCTTTCCCGTAAATACCCACACCTAGACCCGACTATTTCCTGGTTCACGGCAACGGAATTCCCGTGGGGGAAACCTCACGTTATGGATATCAAGATAACGACCTTCATGAGTTGGTGCTTGAAGAGATGTGCGAAGAGATTTCGCAAAGAGATGAATGTGCAGAAGACAAGGGGGTTATTTATATTTGATGAAAACGCGACGTCTGTGTTTCCTGCCGCGGCTAGAGCCCGTCGATACTTCGCTGAAGGACGGTTCGATGGCGGCGCTTTTTAATCCGGACGGAGGCTTTCCTGCGGTTTCGTGTTTCTCTTTTCATCAGGCCGTTCGATCATTCTTTGTGTTTTAAACTTTTTTTTTTGTTCCCCTTCCTCTTCTCCTTTTTCTCTGCGTTGCCGAGAGCTCAGCCTCCCTACAGGGGGAAATCGAATGCTGGCGAAAACCAGCTGTCTCTGTAGACAAGACATTAAAATAATTTCTGTTGTTCTGTATAAATAAGACCAACACAGCACTGATCTCATGCTGGAGGGTGTGTGTATGTGTTTGTGTGTGTTTCTGTGTTTGTGTGTGTGTGTGTGTGTGTGTGTAAGAGACCTGAGGCTGAGTCAGGGTTTTTTTTTTGAAAATTGAATTAGATCTGCCCATACGGTGAGAGAAGAGATCCTTCATCTTGTTGGCGAAGGTGAATGACAACCGGTTTACTGATATACTGGGTTGCCATGGGCAACCACCTGCAGGTTCGCGCTGGTCGCACCCAGAGGCAGGGACAGTGGGGTTGACCTTTGGACGAGCGCCATATTTAGGCCAAAGGCCTGCTGTTATCCAGAAAAAAAATTATTTCAGATCGAATATGGCTGCCAGTTGGCGTCAATATTGTCATGGGTGGCACCAATGACACAATTTGCTTGAATAAAGGGTTGCCACGGGCAACCATCCACAGGTGCGCGCTGGTCATACCCAGACAGCTGGGAAAACAAGGTTGACCCCCAGACAAGCGCCATTTGTAGGCTAAAGGTTTGCTGCTGTCCCGACCAAAACAATGATTTCAGATCCAATATGGCTGCCAGTTGGCACCGACATGGCTGCCAGATTGCGCCGATCACCTGAATCGACCAGATGGTTCGGGCGCAAGGGGCGGAGATCAATTTTAACAGTCAGAGAAGGGAGGAATATCCCTTAACTAATCTCTGCATGTAATGTCCTGAAAATCTACTTCCTGATGGAACAGGAGGTGGGGCTTATCTGCTTATTTATCTTATATGACAAAATAACAAATCAAAAATGGCTGAACCGCGCCGTGAGGCTTTGGCCGTGGAGAAATTCATAAAAAAAACAAACAATCAAGTTGCAAACTGTGATAATGAGGAGGAGATATCGCCCGGCGTCCGTGTACCATCAACGCCGCCATTTTTGGCGAGGGAACTCATAAAGCCCCTGCAGCTTTGTGCTGCGCTTGCAGTTTATCTCATATATTTCAATATATACAGTACGTATAAATGGCGGTTTGTGACGGGGGGTTGGGGGTTGTGCTTATTTGTTGGGATGAAAAACTTCCGAATGCAGGGGTTATCCGCCCGCCCGCCCGCTGCCCGCCGCAGCCCACGCCATTATCCACAGTCTGATCCAATCACGCTTCACCGCTGCGCTGGGACAAGCTACTTTCGTATGACTCCCCCTCCCCCCGCTTTAGCTATTTTTTCTAAAAGTGCACGCTCAGAGAAAAATAGATGAAATTTTAAAAGAGCACCCCCCGTTTCAAACCATACACACACACACACACACACACACACACATACACTTGCCTCATCTCTGTTTTTCAAATGCAATATGGCGGTGATGGTTTATATATATATATATATTATAGATATTGTGTGTGTGTGTGTGTGTGTTGGGTTGTGATGGGTCTGCAGCCAATCCCAGCTAGGAGGCGGGGTCTAACCTGGGCCGGTCACCTGTCAATCAATTACAGGGTCACATGTGGCGACAAATAATTGTTCACCATCTCATTTCCACCTTTGGACAATTCAATCTTCAAACAATGTGATGACCAATTTTGGAGAACATGGAAGACAGACCACGCACACACACACACACACATACACACACACACACATTTAAGATCCGCCTTTGCTTCAGGTTTTAGTTTTTAAAGAAATTGCTGTTACTTTGTAATCAAATGCATTTGGTTTCTTTGACGTGCGAGCGTGTGTGTGTGTGTGTGTGTGTGTGTGTGTGTGTGTGTGTGTGTGTGTGTGTGTTTTTGGGTGGGGTGGGGTGGGGGTAGAGGGGTGCATCCTCGTGGAATAATGGGAAACCGTGAGCAAACATATTTATGATTTATAAAAAAAATAAGAACCCTTAAAGTGATTATACACTCATTTATATTCAGTGAATTAAGAATAAATAAACACCCCCCCTACACACACACCAACCAGAACCCCCACCACCACCACACACACACACACACATACAGACACTCACATCTGCATACAAATAAAAAGACCCCATACTCCTAGCTACATGCGGGTGCAGCGGGCGATTTTCAATCAAAACTTCAATCTTTATTCAAAGGGTGTTCTTTTTCTTTTCTGTTCAACGGCAGTAACCATGGCAACCCCCCCATCCCCCCCCCCAACACACACAGAGGCGTTTTTGCGCCAATGCTGACGTGTTCGGGACCGTTTGACCTTTTTTTAGCGGGCGCTAATCGGCGTCGCCCTTTTCCTTGCATCAAGGGGGAACTGCAAACAAAGGAACCCTACACACACACACACACACACACAAACACACACCTTTCCTCCTTAATCACTCTAACTAGCATGTGCTGACACACACTTTTGACACAGCGGCCCTCGGGCGTGAGTCATCCCGCCCAAGCCACCGACACCGTGTCAGTGAAGTCACGTACTCGGTTACACTCGAGGATGGCGGCAGCGAGCGAGCGAGGGAATAATTGGACCAAATTATATTTAGCCCCTGTCTCGGCTCCATCGCCTTCCTCGCCGTTATTCAATTCCGGCCGACGTGCGACTTAAGTCTCACCTCCGTGCGCCCCGGCTAAACAAACGGCTAATAATGAAAACAAAAAAGGAAAGGATGGCAAGACTCCTGCTCTTTTCTCTGCCCTTTTTTTGGGGTGGTGGTGGGGGGGGCTGGCTCTGGCTTCCCGCCTCCTGACACCTTTCGGTGGCAGCTGTGTTATTAGGGACCGAGATTATGGCGTGTCGGCGGGACGGCTGCTTCGAGGGCAGCTGATTGTTGAGGGGAGCGGGGCGCAGTAGCGCACGGAATAAATGCAAAAATGCATGAAAAGTTTGTAGTTTCTAACCTGTAAAACAAAGTCGTTTTGTTTAAAATACATATTAATGTAAATATTTATGTGTTTATATGTTTATTACACATTGATTACAAATTTATTACATGTGTATTACACATGTGTTACATGGTAAAAATCCTCCCTTCTTAAATTCAACCCTTTTTGATTTTAATCTATTACAGCCATTGAATAAAATATTTTGGAGCGTGTGAATGCAACCATATTATATGTATTACATTGTATTATATGTATATTACATTCATTAGATGAGGTGTGATCGACCGCTCGTCTGGTTGCGCACCTCTTCTGGATTTTGTTTGCTTGAAAATTTTGAAATCAGTTTTACCGATGGAAAACGGACATCCCTGTTATAAAAAGATGGGAGTCAGTTTTTTTTTTTTTTTCTGGAAGCACATCATGGCGGAGCGTGAACGTGGAGCTTCATGGAAATGAAGCTGGAGACAAAGATGGGCTCTCGCCGGGCGAGGAAGGCAACTCACTTCAAAAGCCTGTAGTTTTGAAGGACGTGTGAGCTGCGAAGACAGAAACGCCTCCTCTGGAGTTTCGTCTTGGGATTTCAAGGAGGGAGGACGAAGTCATGAATTAAACAAAACACTAACTGGGACTCAGCGCCGACTAACCACTAGCCGTCAGCTAATCCATAGCCTGATGGTTTACTTTTGTTTTTTTTATGGTGTCTCTGAAATGTGGGTTAAACAAACATTAAATTTTAGGAAACGTCATGGAGAACAAAAAAAAACAAAAAACTAAACAAACAAACCAATATGACAGAAGACATAGCATAGCATGAACATAGCATCCTAAGCCATATGCATATGCTATGGATGCTACGTTCATATGTATATGTATATGTATTCATTATTATTATTCCCTACCTCTGGGTTCTCAATCTTCCTCCCGCTGTCCAAGAACAGTCAACTACGCATTCTGCAGGTGCAAATGAGATGGTGAATGGTTGGGCGTCTCTGTTTGTGACCCTGTGATTGACAGCTGACCCTGTGATTGACAGGTGACCCGTCGGGGTGAAGGCTCTCCTCTCGCCTCGGCGTCAGCTGGGATTGGCTGCAGCCAGTTAGCGAAAGCACAGAATGAATGAATGAATGAATTCACGCGTCAGTTTGCATGTGGTTACCAGGAGGCCATCACCAACTCCCTCACATCAGCTGCCAATATCGTCGCCGGCGGCGACGTAAGATGTTCTAGATGCTCCCAGCTTAGCGAAGTAGCTCCGCAATCCTGTTCCCACCTTCGCTAGCTCGCTCACACGGCAAAAAAAAAAAGATAAAACGAAACAAAACTGAAGTGTTGCTGACACATCAGCCGAGGCTGTGTTTATCCGCGGCGAAGCAAACATCACGCCGCCGCAGCGGCCGACATCCCATCATTCCGCCCCGGTGCCTCCAGAGGCAGCGGGGGGGAGAATATCAGGTATCAGGATGGAAGAGGTGAGAGGAGGATGCCGCATGCAGGCGGCGGCGCAGCAATGGCGGTCGTCACGGCGCCCCCTTGTGGTCCGAGACCCCCCGCGGGCACGGTTGAGGCTGGCCATGTGGCGACCCCACATTACATTTTTTTTTTCAAAATGTAAAACAATGAAATAAGAAAAAATATACCAGACACATCGCCGATCAAATATTGAATATTTCTTTTTGGTTGCCGTGGCGACTTGGTTCACGCCCCTGCGGTAAGAGGAGGGACTTTATCTGTCTGAGTGGCACCTGAAACAACAGCTACTACTGGTAAAGTTTGTCTCCTGGGCAGTTAAATAACTGGCTCCGCAGCAGAAAATCCTTTTTTTTTTTTTTTGGTGGGGAGGAGAAAACCAACGGATGTTTCGTTTCACCGCCGCCAGGAAGGAGGGATCGAGCCAATGTTTCCTCGAGGGAGGGGGCAAAACTACTGTTTTCATTACACAGTGGGAAAAAAAAAATTATTCACCCAACGTGGGCACCAACTCTGGGCTGTGTGTGTCTCTGTGTCCTCATGTTCTGTGTAATAATATAATAATAACAAAAGTCCAGGAGGATCTGAAGCTGAGGAGAAATATCATAATTGCTTTTATTTAATTTCCTCTTCTTCTTGTCTTATGAGTGTACTGTCGAATTATGAGGGATAAATTAAGACTGTGAACTAAAAAAAAAAAATCAAATAAATGAGTGATTTGAAATAAAACATGCTATAATAGGTAAAATAAAATAAAATAAAATAAAATAAAATAAAATAAATATAGCTCTCCTCTGCTGCACTGTCACAGTGTTATTACAGTTATTACATAGGCATAAAGCTAAAGCAGCACTGCTGTCTCAAGGAAAAATAAAATAAAATAAAATAAAATAAAATAAGATAAAATAAGATAAAATAAAATAAAATAAAATAAAATAAAATAAAATAAAATAAAATAATAAATTAATACATTGAGCTTGACCCGATCAGCATTTTGGGCTGAATTAAGGCCAGAGGCACCTGGTTGGTGTGATGATCAATGCTTTTAAAGTAGTTTTCCTTTTCTTAATCAAAAAAAGAAAAGACATAAAACTCAGAGAGGTTTCTATCCAGACTGCTATGAGTTAAAAAAAATAACAAAACTAAAGCAACAAATTCAATAAATAAAGAGTTTTGATCCAGGGAGAGATCAACTGCCCATCTCTGCAGAACACGTTCTGCATTGCTAAATCTAGAATCCCCGGCGAAATTGGTCTTTCAGCGCCTCAAAAAAAAAAAAAGAAGACCATTGTTTACTGTACGATAAATTACAAGTCTGGCGTTTCTAAGAAACCAGTTAGCTTGGAGAATCTGGTGCAAAAACCTCCGGATTTATGATTAATTTAAAACTGGGTTATAATTCATTTAGAGCAGGGTCAGCTTTGAAATGGGCTGGGAGTAAAAAAAAAGTAATTAAATAAAAATATATATACACACATTCAGGTGTGTGTGTGCGTGTGCGTGAGCGTCTGTGCGTGCATGCGCTGCTCTCTCATTACAGCAATCCTTCGTAACTTATTTCCCCGGGCGATTCGTCGAGCAACATCTCCATTTCTATCAGACCTGACCCCACGTCAGGAGCGCGTTCGCTGCGGTCACATGACATGAAACCCGAACACCAGACATCCAAAAGCGAGCGTGTGTGTGTGTGTGTGTGTGTGTGTGAGCCTGTGTGTGTGCGTAGACATATGGTGGTCCTCCACCTGTGAATACGAATAGAAATCAATCATCTCTCACGGTAACAGGACGGATCAATGTAGGGAATCAATTCTTTCCATAAAAGAGATGCATGGCCGGGAGAATGGGATTATCGACGGTAAAGGTCAACAAGTGTCACGTGTGTACAAACAAATATGCAAAAACGTTGAAAAGACAGATGATCCTCCGCGGGGGCATCTCTTCTAATCCGCTGTCACAATGTTATTAAGCTGTTATTACACAGGAAAAAGCTGAAGAGGCGCTGTTGTCCAAGAAGAAAGGAGGCGCAGGGACTTAAACCGGTGCAGGAACAAAGTCCTAAATGGGCTGCTAAGCTAATGCTAATACCAGCCGCGAGTCCAATTTAACAGTTAGCGTTAGCTAGGTTAGCTTGACCGATATTTTGACACAAGCGTGGTCTGGGTGAGACTCGGTTAGGTGACAAAAACCGGGAGACACAAAATGTTTCGCAGTTGCCGTCATCACACATATGACAACAACGCTGGCACCAGTGAGGAAAAAAAACAAACAAAAAAAACAAACCAAAAAAAAGGTGTGTATTCTCTTTGGAAAAAAACCAATAGATGTTTCAAAAAAGGAAAGAAAATAAGCTTAACAGGAACAAACAGCTGAAAAGAGTTAAAGCAAACGACAAGAGAGTCGTCAACAAACAGCGGAGGTAAACAGCAGAGAGAAGGAGTGACATTGCCATGGCAACAGACACCCGAGCAGGATGGGATTATAACCTGCAGTGCTCCTGAAGAGGTATATATATATATATATGTATATGCAAGGAATAGCCAATCAGGCAGAAATAGAAATTAGTGGTTAAATATTGAAAAGCTCTTAAAGAAGGCCCTCTAATGCCTTATCCCTGAAAACTAAGACTGACAAATGCACGTTTGTTTTAATATAATATAATATAATATAATATAATATAATATAATATAATATAATATAATTTTAATAGAAAACTTGCCCAAGTTCTCCCTTTAACTACAGATTATACAGGTTTTGAGTCCCAGAGTTAACATCAATATTATGCTTAGAAAAATATCAAATATCAATACTACTTAATTGAAATAATATTATTATTGATATTTGTATATTTATGACTTTATTTTTTTTCTATTGTTGACCATTAAAGAGCTATTTATGGGATTAAAAGTGAGCATTGAAATCCACCATAGGAATTATTTAGTGTACTAGTTATATATTAAGCTTTTCTATTTTGTTTTGTTGATTTTTATTTCCAGGATGAACATTAAATAGGAAGTTTTAGAGGAAGACTTTAAGAGACAAATTTAACATTCAGGATCCAAAGATTCAGAGTGTGTATTGCTATATATGTGGAAACCCTGGACAAATTCTTTTGAAATTCTTATTATGCGGTCCACGGTGAAGCCAGGCAGGTAGACAAAATAAACAAAATAAAAACCCAAAACATCAAATAAATAACCATTACATTATTTAGCATGTTTACAAAGAGATTCAAGGAAAACATACGTTTTGATGCAATTCCTAATTTTGGTACATAACTGCACATAAGTAAACAATATTTTTCTATCTTTCTTTTTTTTTTTTTTTTTTGCTCAATTAAAATGACCAGGAATAAATCATTTCAAATTCAAAGGGAAGAATTCCCGCCAAGTAATTGGTCAATTCTGGATGAGTTGAGATGAGTGTATTGGCCAATTCTGGGCAAATTCAAAGACGATAATTGGTTGATTCTAGTTAAGTTCAGGGAAGGTAGTTGGTTGATTTTGGCCAAAATCACGCCAGTCAATTGGTCAACTCGAGCCGAATTGAAGAGAGGTAATTGGTCGATTCTGGCACTCAGGTGAGGTAACTTGTCCATTCTGGCCAAATTAATGAAAGATGATTGGTCAATCAGGATGATTCAGGCCAACGGGTTGTAAGATTCTGGCTCAATTTAGGTGAGATAATTGGTCGATCCTGGGCAAATTCACATGAGGTAATTTGTCATTTCTTATACACACACATATATATATTTTTATATTTGAATTTATTTTTGTTTTTATATTAAATGCGGAAGAATGTAAAATTAAAATTGTATCCGAGTTCTGTAAAGACTCTCTTTGTCCGGGAATCTAAGAAAAGACTCATCTGTCAGCCATATTGAAAACATGGCGTACGAGTCGCGCCCCCGAAGACCCCAAGGAAACGGACCCTCCCGTGGTGTTCGGCGGGTCAATCCGTCATCCGCCGGCGCCGGTGCGAATTCCTCCCGGCGCTATTTAGGACTCCTCCGAATGAGCTTAACCAGGAATCGAAATCCAAACGGCTCAGGTTGATTAAGGCCTCAGGGAGACGTGCACACACACACACACACACACGCAGGTTGGAAGTCCAGCTGCTGCTGCCGCCTCTGGTTAGCATAGCTTTTAGTAACCATCCCTTTGTCGAATTCAACATCTGCATCGCGGTAGAGATTAGCCGCGGTGGCGGTGATTAGCATTTCAAACGCCGGCGACGCCACCTTCTCATTTATCGTTGAAAAAAAACACGTCTGCACCTGCAGCCACACAATCAATACACACCGCCCCACACACACACACTTGTTTATTTATAGCCGGTCGAGATGTTCGGGGCGAGTTGCCTCATTAGTCGGCGTAAAATCCCAACAAGCTCCCTCGTCTTTATTACACCATTATTTCACTGTAACAACACGGGAGCTTTACATTGGTTTACTTTTTGTTGCGGCAGAGATTTAAATAATTTAAAGGCAGATGAGCTTTTATATGAGAGATGCTCTTTTCTCCTTTTTCCTTTCTTTTTCTTTTTTTTTTATTTGGTGCTCTTTCAGACCAGGGCTGCATGAATAATTCAACGGCGGGGATAAAAACGTTCGGCGAGCTGTTGGATTGTGAGAGAGTGGACGTTTCAGCTCTTTCCACCGCGTCTGGATAAAGAGGTCGTTTGTTTCCTGTTTTACGATCCGATATCCCGAATCTCGGACTTTGATTTTAAGGGGGGGATTAAAAATGTGGGGCGTGAATATGAGGCCGCTTCCCCATAGTTGCAATGCAAAGTATATGATGTGGAAACGCGGCTAGCGGCCGACTGAATGCCAGCCGGGGTCGCGCATATTTTTAATCCCCGCCAAATAACCATTTTTTTTTCTATTTCTGGAGCCTGATTGCTGCACCAAAGGGCTTATTCATTCATTTTTTCATTAATTCATTCAGGGTTGCATGGATGCTCGGGCCGAGCCCAGCCGTCATTAGCCGAGAGGCGGGGTTTACCCTGGACCAATCACAGAGCCACATATTACCTGTTAATCACAGGGGAACAGAGATACTCAATCATTCACTGTTTTCACTATGAATGGATGAATATAATATCTTCCTATATTAGACAACTGAACAGTTTCCTCTGTTTCGAGTGTTCCGATGCAACAGGGGTGCGAAAAGATACTAGGGAACACTTCCTGTTCCAAAAGAAAACACTTCCTGTTTCGGAGAGAACGCTTCCTGTTTTGGAAAAACACTTCCTGTTTTGGAGAGAGCACTTCCTGTTCCGCCAACGCTGACTTGCACGGATGTGGTGACGTCATTTTTGTTTACGTTACATCGTTGGCCACAAGATTATAACTTTGAATTAATTTTTTTGTCCATTGTTCAACACCGTCACTCATGGCACGCATCGAACCTGGGTGATGAAGAAGAAGCGACAATAACGTCTCTTTTTTGCCAAAAAATTCAGTGTGAGGTGAAAAAAAAACAATCCGGGTGTCGTCGTTGTCGCAGCCACTCCTGCTCTTTCTTGTTCTCCAGCTTATTACAACGAGAACCGTAATAACAGGGTAACTACCTCGTACTTACTGCTTAAACGCTCACTTCAAAACAGCAAACGGGCAAATGGGATTATTACAGCGCTCAGGTGGCCTCTTCCCCGCTAACGGCGCGTCGTCTTTTTAATGGGCGGATATTTCTTAGCTGTCTCCTCCGATGATGGAACAGGACTCATTGAGGAGCCATTACTTACAGTAGCATCAATTATTTTACCAACGCCTGGGAAGGAGGTGGGGGACGGGACTATTTTCTCCCCGCAGTTAAGAGTCTTGCATCAGTGCGCCGGAGGGAGGGGGGCGCGGGGGATTACCGAGTCAATTCGACTGTATGTCAAACCACCACCTCGGCGATGAACGCCGCAGGTAGCGGCAACCCCCCGAGCGGATTAACAACTCCGGCGGGGGCGTGTCAGAGCGGCGGAGGACCAATCGGACAGAGGCGACTCTCCATGACCGCCGCCAACCCTACAACTCTGGAGGATGAGGGGTGGGGAGGACGTGGAACAGCTTTCAATTACCCCCTGGGGAACAATGGCCGAAGGAGGTCGAGGAGGACGCATACCCTGGTTTAACTAAATTCAAGAATGGATTTGACCGAGATCCGTTTCAGCTCAACGTCAAGGAGGAATGACATCATCTCACGGTCTGATTTGTCTCCGGGTTGATTCAATCGATAAGTTTGTGGGGGAGTTAGATTGAGCAAAGAGAAAAATAAACAAGAAAAGCTAATTCTGTTTCATTACTATCAATAAAAATTGGCAAAGGAATCAGAAACATTTGGGTTTTTTGGGGTAGTCGCAGTGCTAGTGGTGTTTAACCTGTGTGAACTGGACGAACACTTCCTCCTGGCCGGGCGGATTACCACGTGAACGATTTTGAGCTATTTGCAGCCTTGTCCATGCTAATAATCAAGAAAGGTCACCTTTTTTACTTGAAAGTAGAGGCCATGTAACAGAACAAGCATGGCTAACAATGGGGAAGCTAACATCGATAGCTTTTTTTTTTGTTGTTTTTTTAAGTTGCGTCAACGGCATAATCCCATTTTTACCCCCAAACACATCCATCGGGCTCCATCCATCAGTTTCTTATCAACAAAGCGTTGAACTTCAAATTTGCCAAGGAAGTGCAGATACTCATCCGGGCTCTTGTCATCTCTCGCCTGGACTACTGCAACTCCCTCCTTGCCGTTGCCCAAGCGGTGACCAGCAGGCCTTTGGAGCTTATTCAGAAAGTGGCAGCCCACCTAGTGTTCAATCGTCCCAACTTCTCCCACACAACTCCCCTTCTTATGTCCCGACACTGGCTCCCGGTAGCCGTCCGCATCAAGCTCAAGTCCCTGGTGCTCGCTCCAGATTATGGTGGAGCCACATGTCCCTACCCGTCGCCTACGATCTGCCGCCTCGAACCGATCGAACCGGTCTCGGCTCTTCTCGGTCTTGGCTCCTCAGTGGTGGAACGAACTCCCGAAAAAGGTCAGAACAGCGATGTCGCTGCCCATCTTTCGCCGTAAGCTGTAAACATACCTCTTCACCAAGCACTTCCCCACAAATCGCACTTAGGTACTTAGGTATTTCAAGTTTGCTAAATGCAGCATCTTTAGTGAAAATTTTTTAGCCATCTCCAGGGGGTAGGCTAACATTGCAGAACGTAGCATCTAACAGCATTTGTTGGATTTTTTTTCAAAATGAATCATCCAGTGGAGGAGCGGCTATGTCATCTGGAAAATCCCTGGCTCATTTTTCAATGACATGAGGTAGTTTGAGTGTTATTTTGCGAATTGTAGCATTTTTAGCAACATTCCCATGGGAAATTTATGGCAAAGCAAGAGTTCCGTGGAAGGGCGGCGGCTAGCATTGTAGCATGTAGCATAATCCCATGTTTACCCCAAACATTCATCAGGCTCCGGCTATCTGCTTCTTATCATTGAGGGTAGTCAACTTTGAATTGGAGCAGGAGGTTAAACACATTTGGTCGATTTCCAAAATAAAATCACCCTGTGGAGGAGCAGCTATGTCAGCTAGAAACCGCTGGTTCACTTTCCAATGGAATGGCGGGTTTTTTTCTTTGGCAGTTGTAGCATTTTTAGCACTTATAGCAGCACGGGAAGCGTTGTTGCCGTGAAGGGTGGAGGTTAACATTGTAACATTTGGGATTTAAGCATTAGCATATAGCATAATCCTATGTTTACCATTGTGGAAACATGGTGTCCAAGATGGAAAGGTTAGCATGGTAGCATTTGGATATAATTGTTAGCATGTAGCACATACACACACACACACTCGTCTTGTAAACACAGCTCGGCGTCGGCTCGTCGGCGAGCCACGGTAGTCGCAGGTGGCTTGGACCGAGGGGAATTTGCCGCGGGGGAACGGCAGACCTGAGAAAAATAAGCCCAGTGGTCGTTATGAGGGTGTCTAGGCCGCATTCTTGGGTGGCGCCATGGAAACTGGGGGTGCTATGATGGCGGCGGCGGCGGCGGGGTGGGGGCGGGGGTGGGGGGGTTGAGCACCCACGATTGTTGTGATGCACCGTGATGTGATGCGGTAATTATTTAGTTGTATCACCCGGGGGGGATAAGCGTGCTTCATTACCTCCACAAATGTACCAATGCACACATACATATGTAAAGTGCAGGCACACAAACAAACTGCAAACACACACACACACACACACACATACAGGCGGGCACGTTTGTGTGTAAACACTCTGGAGAGATTCTGGCAGAAGAATCAGCCGAGGACGGAGACAAGTTGCATTTATCTTCTGCACGGTAGACCGCCGCCGCCGCCGCCGCCGCTGCTGCTGTGCGTGCGCGTGTGTGCGTGCGTGTGTGTGTGTGTGTGGGGGGGGAGTGTTGGTCCCTCTGGATGAGCGCACTCGGCCGAGGATGCAGCTAGGAGCATGAGTTCTGACCGAGAGGAGTATGACATGGTCTGTCAGAGAGCGGTGACCCTAATCGTTGACCTCTGCCTGCACAACAGCACCCTGCTGGAGCCGGACGCCTGCCAGGACTTCCTCTTCCTGCTCTCCGGCCAGACGTCCGACCGCCAACATCCAGGTAACGACCCCGTAATTACCCTCGTCCTCCCCTTTTCGGCTTTTCCCTTTGCTCCGTCTTTTTATCCCTCTTATGAGGTCTTTTTTTTTCGTTTCTTTCTCGTTTTTTTTTTTTTCTTTCTTTCAACCTGGAGCAGGAGTTGCGCGATTGTCCGTCCTGACGATCGCCGTCCGAAAAGAGAGACGCGGGATTAACGCGCTCGTGCGTGCGTGCATATGTGTGTGTGTTTGTGTGTGTGTGTGTGTGTGGAAGAGACTCAACGGGAGCGTTTCAATCCCAGCCTACTTCCAACGCCTCCGATTTTGTTTTGGATTTATTCATGAGGGGCTGAATTTACACATCTGTTGCCGCCGCCTGCATCTGTTGCTTTTACACACTCGCGCGGAGGGAATAATCCCGCGTTCTTTCTAAGAAAAAGGTGGCGAGGGATTGAAAAGCGGGGGATTTCATGCGCAAGATGAAATAACTAATGGTTGGAGTAATAACAACGCGGCCCGTTTCAAAAAACTTTCTTCCCGCCGGGGGAAGGGGATCAGAAAATCCTGAAAACTTTCTTTTGCGCGGCAAAGAGGCTTAATCTGCTTGTCTGACCGCATGAATTTTTTAAAACTTGACAGGTGGGGGTTGTAATTACCGTGTAATAACAGCCGCTGTGAGAGATCATGTCAAATGATTTCATGGCCGATCTTACCAGGACTGTATCTGACATCTGTGACGATTTTTTTTATTGTTGTTAAAATTCTCATGTTAGCTTTGGCTACTTAGCTGAGGAGACCAGCCATCCATGATTTCCCATTATGCATCTATAATTCAACTGGGGGCTAATGGTTGATTTAGCTTAGCTTTAGCGTGCTTGGTGGCGTGTTTTCCCCCCTTGTGTGCAAAATGCAGCTGCGAAGAAGACGTTCTTTGGCGTGGGATGGGACTCATGATTCGGTCGCCACGGACTCGTTTCCGAAGGCGTCGGAGGCACCGTGGCGTGGAGGATTCAGAGCAGCAGGCTTCAGCGAGCGCTCGCGGGGTGAAAATATTTAGACAGAGGACCCAAAACAGAGAAACGTGCGCTACAACGGAGAAAGGAGTCTTGCATTTGAGGTCCGGTTTTGACGACGAGAGGGAAGAGCGACCTCTCGGCGGCTTTTTCCCAGGACTCCCCTGTTGTTCAGAGCTCTCGTCACACAGATCCAGACCAAACCCCGCTGTCGCGTCTCATCATCCTCAGCCCGGGAATCGAACGTACGTCGCGGCGCCACCGGCGTCCACCGCCGAGCTGTGGGGACATTAAATGCCATCGCGTGTTACGCCGCCGCTGACGCCGATCACTTCTGCCACGTGGGAAGCGGAAGACAAGATGCTCCTCGTGATGTCTGCGGACGTGCTCGGAGGTTGGGGGGTGGGGGTGGTGGGGGTTGCATGAGATGTCTCCTTGTATGTATTTATCCACCGGCGCCGGTGCAAAAAATCCTGTCGTGAGGAGGAACACAAAGTGCCGCCCTGCAGATTGGAATTCAGGATTAAAAATTATGCAAAAAAAAAAAAAAAAAAATGCTACACGTTTCTAATCAGGGGGCCGGAGGCTGCAGATTAAGCAGATTACACCTTTCCTTCTCACCAGATCAACGTTCGCAGTATAAATAAATAAACCACAATGAATCACAGTGCTATTTTTTGATTTGTGTACTTGCGACACAAAGCGGTGATTATCTATAATCGTGTAATAACACTGTCATGTCTTACACGGCGCGCCGTGGAGGTTTAAAGGGGGGGGGGGTGCACTTCCTGTAGCTCTGTCACATGGGCTTCACCGCCGCCCCGCCTCCACAGTCATACAGCGTGAGGCCTGGTAAACAGTTATACGATGCAACGCACTGTGGCAGCAGCAGGGCAACACAATCTCGTTGCAGTGTAACACACTGTATTATTACACTGCAATGCATGTGTAATAAACTGAAATGCATTTTTTTTTTTGCAAAAGAATGGACTAGCCAAATGCACCTTCACACTGTTTAAAACATGCATTATAACACAATATATCCCACAGTACTTTACGGGAATAGTTGTAACACCGTTTGTAACGTGTTATTACATAATGTAACCCTCATCACTGCACCGTTGCACTGTTTATGACATGCATTAGACACATAGTAGTGCACGGTACCCTGCATATAGCATGCTTAATAGCAGTGTAACCCTAAGCTATCATAACACAGTTTATAATACGACGTAACGCACAGTAATATTGTTTGTAAAATGCATTACATATCACAGTACTGCGCCGCAATACGTTTTATATACAGTGTAGCCCACAGTAAGATGCCGCAACACCCTTGGGTGTCACATTTTATAACACCATGTAAGACTATTTATACTATCTATTTTTTTCCTTGTTGTTGCCATCCTGTTTTCTGTTCCTATCCTTGTTATTGTCTTTGTTCTTCTAATTGTCTCTTCTATTTATATTTATATTCATAATTATTGATATCATTATTTTTGCGCTGCTGTGACAAATGAATTGTTATCTTATCTTAAAACAATAGAAACCTGCTTTGAAACCGCATTATAACACAGTGTAACACACAGTAAAACGCCATAACAATGTTTGTAATATGGGTTATAACATGGATTGTAAAATATGCTACAACACAATGTTATGAATCAACACACTGTGTAACACAACATAGCTCATAAAACTATGTAACACTCAGAATTGCTCTATAACACAGGTTATAAAATGTATAGTGACACAATGTAACACACAGTAAGAAGCATTTTTTTGTTGCAGCTCTACCTTATTATGACGCTGCAAAACGACATCAGGCGACACGATACGATGGGGACGTCAAAAAAAAAAAAATGGCCGACGCGGAAATGCGGCGAGGAGGTTGTGGCGTGATCCTCCGCAAACGGATGTGTTGCGCTTTTCACGGAACGCCGCCCGTTACAAAATCGCGCAGTTGCCCGGAAAAAAAATCAGAGAGCGTCAAAAACAACATAGATTTATTGATGACAGAATCAAAATAAAGCGAGATCAACTGCCGTATCTGCAGATAAACTTATTATACGGACAATAAAATGTGTTGTAACATAGTGTAACACACAGTATTGCACTGTTACACTGTTTGAGTGAACACAGCGTTATCGAACATTGAAACAAAGATAGCTAAAAAAAAAGGGGGTTCCGAGAAGCCGGGGATACTTGAATACAAGTGACCTCTTCAATGGATTTACTAAATCTCATGCACACACACACACACACACACACACACACTGAAGACAGTAAGGCGTGTACGGTCCTGACGGGCCGGAGCGATAACAGCCCGACCCGTCTATTTAGCTATTTTTGTCTGAAGCTGGAGGATTATGTTTCGATGGAGGCTGAGAATGAAGTGGCCCCGGCGACCCCTGGAAGCGCCCCCTCTTTCCCCCCCGTCTCCACCCCTGCCGGACCCCAGCCGACCCCCCCGACTTTCCCAGAGAGATAACCCCGGAGGAGTGGGCCCGCCGCCCTCACCTTAGTGAACCCTTCCCGGCCCATCGACAGCAAACCTGAGATATTGATATTTACTTCAGAGGGTTGCTGTTGGTTACACAGGTTACCCTCACACACACACACACACACGCACACACACAGACGGCCTGGGTGCTCTTATAATAACCCGGCCCTCCTTTACGCCCATAGCTCCTCAATTACAAATTCCACTTTCATTATCAGCTGCAGCTCCAGGTGTGTGAGTGTGTGTGTGTGTGTGTGTGTGTGCGCGTCTGAATTGACAAGGCTTGTTTTGATCACATCAATTCTCCCACGCTCGTCTCATCTCGGGGGGTTTTATTAGACGGGACCTTGGCCGGCAGTGAACATTAGCATCGGGGGCGCGTTGTTCATTTGGCCGTGGCGTTTCATTGGTTGGTGGGGGGGGGGGAGGGGGGGCACGGCTGGTGCATTGCAGCCAACCCACCCCCCCCCCCAAAAATAAAAAAACAAAACAAAAAAAAAAAAAACAACAAGAACATCAAATGAACTGCACAGTGGAGATTAGAACCTGGGCTGAACCGCTACGCCGTTCAATAATTCATGGCCGCCGTCTACTGTCTCTGCATTTTATTGATACAACATTTCACTGTCGGCCACTAAAGAGGGGTTCAGGGGGAGCGGAGGGGGGGTAAGAGGCAAGGCGGGGGGGAGGGGGGTACCAGGCTCTTCTTCTACCCTTGCTGGTGTTCGTTGTGAAGATTTTTTTTGCACAAAAAATGTCTCTTTTCCTTATAGAAAGATCATAATTGAAGATTTGACCGCATTCATTCATTCATTCATTCATTCTCTAGACCGCTCAGGGTCACAAGAGGGGGGTTCGGCCCCCACGAACCGCTTGCAGGGCATACAGCCATTCACCAATTCACACAGAGGACCAGCATCACAATTATTATTCCAAAAAAACTACTATTAATATTTATTATTTAATGTATAGATTTTTTGCATTACATTTTTCATCTTTAATTTTTTCCCTGTGTCACCATATTTTTTTTTTTCACTGAGACATCCCTCCCACGTGGTGATTTTTTTTTTTTTGTTTTGTTTTGTGCACACACACACACACACACACACACACACACACTCGCACACAATGAGTCCAGCAGAACTGCTGTCACTCAGGTGGATGATATTTCCCACCATTCGCTGTCACCGGGATGATTTATCATCGCCGGAGTCTCTCCGCTGTCGCCATATTGAATGTCAGGGTTGATGATGTGCGCGGCGGCCGCACAATGCCGCCCTCCGGCCGTTCACCTGCGCTTCCACGTGGAAATGGCGACACAATAATCGTTGAAAATGATTGGTTAGGAGAGTGAAATATTGAGGGAAAAAAGCAAAAACCCCTGCATCCTCCGAGGGATCTCATTTCCTGTTTGTTGTTTGATACAGGGGCGGCCTAACAAGTTTTCTGGATTGCAGAAATGGGAAACATCCTGCAGGGGGCAGCAAAGGTGCTGCCGCAGGTGTCCTCTACCTTTTTATGACGCCGCAAAACGAGGGGCGGGGCTAAAAGAAAACAGGAAGTGCTTCGTCCGGATGATGGGGATGTCAAGAAAGAATGTCCGACGCCGAAATGCGGCGAGGAGGGGTTGACGTGAGCCTCCTCCGCCGACGGTCGTGTTTTTCACGGAAGGGCGAACGCTATAAAATTGCGCGGTCGCGTGGAAAAAATAAAAATGTTTAGATGATGGGGAGAACCTGAGGACGGCTAAAAGGGCTTGGCGAGCGGCGGCGGTGAGGGGAGGAGGGCGTCCAACACAACATGGTTTTATTGATGAAAGAATCAGGCCCTGGGGCAAAGGCAGCGGCGGGCGGAGACACAGCGGAGCGTGAGATTCTTCCATTTTGGCCGTCTGCCTCGTCAGAGCATAAAACGATGCGGTTGTTTGACACAGATACACAACGGCGGAGCGTTAATGGACCAATCGCGGGGCGCCGCTTCCCTTTACTCAGTGAAAAAACGCCTAGCGCAGCAATATTTGGTCCAGAGAACCACACACTGAATTAATGATCATAAAAAAAAAAAAAAAAAAAAAAAAAAAGAGTCAGGCCAAGCAAAAAAAAAAAAAAAAAAAAAAAAATAAAACTTCTCTGGGGAGATAATTTCTTCATGTCTGTAAACTCAGTATTCATAAAACAGATCAAGTTCAATAATCTCACATCCCATGTGAGGCTGTGTGACTGACGGGTCGCCGTTTGCACGTTTGGCATCGATGTCTTTTAGCTTTTCAACCAACACGTCTGCAACCCAATATGTTCGCCACGTTTATTACTAAGTTATTACTGCTTTATTACTGTGCTATGCACATATCACGACGCCGCTAGCTCAGGCCGATTCCCAGACTTCATGGCGCCGGTTTCCATAGAAACAGTGCAGGTGAAACCCAGCCACAGGTGGGTGGCACTAATAAGACTGTTTATTAGAGCTGTATTACTGATTCCAGCCACATGTTTGGACCAAAATAGCTCCACCCTGTTTGCTGTTTTCGCTCGTCCAACGCCGGCCCGTTCCGCGAATCGGACGCACCCTTCACGGGATAACATTCTGTGACTGGCTGCTGTGAAATCAGAGCAGAAAGGCGGCGAAAGCCCATCCAGAGAGGCGAAACAACCTGGTCGTTTGATTTACGTCTCGTCTAATCCGTCATCCGGATCCCTGAGAGTTCAGATTGAGCGTTCCCGGGAAGGGTAAGCGTCTTATTACGATTAAATTACATATTTATGCTCTTCCACTAAGCTATCTGTTTGGTTTGGAGGTGGATTTCACTGACTTTTCAAAATGATGATGAAGGTCGATAAAAAGATAAATAAAAAAAATTTACATCCTTCATCCCTGTGTCACGTTTTGAGCCTTCCCCCGCTCGCATTATGGATTAATTTTCTGTCTCTCCGACAACGAAAAAACTTTTCCTGCTATGCGATGAATAACCGCTCCAGAGGTCACGACGCCCCACGTCGTACCGCCGTTTCTTTTAATCGCAACAAGAGATTTATTGGTCCGTGGGAAGGAGAAAAAAAAGTGGTTCTTGGAGGGGGAAAAAAAAAGCACAATACCTGTTTTATATGCAGCCAAAAAGCCGGGGATGAAAGAGGAGTCGCTCGTCGCCCTCTGCAGTCTAATTAGTCCTGGATACACTTCTCTGGTTCAAAAGAAACAGAAAGTGGTGGCTCAGCGGTGATGATAGCACTTTTAACAAATGTATCTTTGAGCACCCAAGAGGAAAAAAATAGCGCCACTCGGTGGATTATAAAATATACACTATTATTACACTGTTATTACACTGTTATTACATGTAATAACCAGAGTCTTTCGATGTTACCGGTTGCAAATAAGTGACATCGTGTCACTGAGCGGTGACAATATTGCTTGAATCAATGGCGGTCAGCGTTCTGCGGCAAAACCGCCGCCAATCATGACAAAGAGCACCTGGGAGCAGTAGGTGGAAAGCAACGTTCGTGCAGCCATCTTGGCTGTTGGTGTATGTCTTATCTGTGTGTGCGTGTGTGTTTTAAAGTACTTTACTGTCAGTTCTAGAAAAGCGTTACTCCTACGTTTTTAAAAAAAATAGAAAAAAAAAAGGCTTTCCCAGCGAACACACGCCATTAGACGTTACTACACGCCATCACTCCATCACGCCTCGTAGCTCGAGGAGCGCGGCTTAATCGACCGGTGGCGTCCTTGGAGGGGCGTTGGGGGAGGGGGAACGTCTAAAAACTACGGGAAACACTTTCAAACCAAACACCCAAAGGAGGTCATGAACGTATGATAAATGTGTCATAGACATGTGGATTGTGTTTCCACGAGTTAAGTGTTCGACAACATTCTCTGCCGTAATGACTTTTCGCGGTATTTGCGGGGCTATTTCCGTATTTCTGGAATCCATTAAAATCGTGGCAATTAGTCAAATTAATGCTGTTTCGCTTGTGTTACCGCGAGGTCACACTTGTGGCCGCCCTTTAATTACGGCGCTCCCGAAAGACACGCAAGAGAGCGTATTTTGGTTCAAGCCAAAAAAAAAAAAAAAAAAATGTAGAAGTTTGATGAAAACGGACGCGGCAGCGGCTCCGCGGTTAATGACTTCCACGCGACGATAACGGGACAAATGGCCCTCGGAGGACCTCCGACCTCTTCCCCCGTCGGGCCCGATGCGCAGGATTTGCAGAAGTAATTTGGGCCGGAGGTTAAGAACAAAAACAAAACAGAAAAACTTTGAGCTCGGCGCAGAAGCTATTGTTGCTACTTTGTGTTTATTTTAAAAGGCCGGGACGCTCCTCCACCGCCTTCTCCTCTTCCTCCTCGCCGCCGAAGCACCTGGAACACACAACGCCGCGGGCCGCGCCGTCCGCTCCGGCCCGAAAAAACCCCACGCCTTGGTTCCCAGAATCTCTGCTGCTTCCTGTATTTTGTATTTTCGCTCGCGCACGCCATTAAGGATCCCCCGAGGAAACATGACCCACAAGAAGTACAATCAGGGAAGATGGGCGGAGGACAAATTGAATAACAGCCTCATGACAAAAGACTCGGGGGCACGTGCGCGAGTGCGTGCATGTGTGCGAACAAGACCGAGCAGTTGGCAGATATACTGTTTTCCCTTTCAGTCGATACTGTTTCATTAAAACATATTTTTTTCTTCTGTTTGTGCGGTCGGCGATGGTGTTTTCGTCCCCCGGAACACCACACTCCCACCCTCGGCAGGGGCGGAGGAAATGGGATCGTGTTTCTTTGGCGGTTTGGGTTTAGACGAGAAAACGATAATTCGGAAAGTAGCTGGGATGTTTCCGGCGCCGGCCAATCCCCAACGGGTTCACTGAAGACCGAATTGTCCGTAGGTGTGAATGAAAGGGTGAACAGTTGGATGTCCCTATATGATTGACAGCCGACCCGTACGGGCTAAACCCCGCCTCTTGCCTGAATATCAGCTGTGATTGGCTGCAGCCGCCTACCCCCAAACAGTGGCGGCTCCTGACAAAATTATCAGGGAGGGCGACATTTGCAATGACGACCAAGGTGACCCATTAAATTGGTAAATTAGCAGGGGATTAGACAATTGTCGCCATTAACATTTGTCTTATCAAAATGACAGCAATTAGTGACGAGATAAACACAAACATGTTCCCTCTAGCTACATAAGCTGCCAGAAAGTTACATCTCGGTACATCACTGGTGAAAACTCGTTTAAACGAAATACACAAAGTAGCGACCATATTTTTATGTCATTATCTTTATATATTTTAAAGCTTTATGACACCCCCATGCTCTTATTAAATGTCCCCATACTCTTATAAACACTTCTTATACTCTTAAACACAGAGTAACACTATGAGTATTGATCACCCGTCGATGTGAAATGGACAAGGCGAGATGCTGAAAGCATGCTATGTGCAGGAGATGCAGAGGATGATGTTACGGTCGCAGAGCCAATCAGAACCCAGCATAGACGACGCTTATTTTGCTGTAAAAAATGATTGAAATAATGAATATATAAAAATACATTATATATATAAAATCACCGCAATAGGTGAACTGGGAGGGGACTAGTGGAGATGGAAGTGATGGCTTTCCTTGGCCAGAGCCTAATAACCAAAGTGTGTCTGTGTCAAGCCTTCCTGGAACCCATAGGGAAAGCATTGAAATGCCTGTATTTTGGAAAAAAAAAAGTATATCACATGCGATTCGACCTGACAGAAAATCTCCCCAAAAAGGGGCGGTTCCCCATGGAGCTGCACTGCACTCTGATTGGACATTATATTCAGAGGCAGCTACAGTGGTCAGAACTGCTATAACAGTGGCAGAATGGTATTTCAAAACTCCTCGCGCTTATGAACAAAGAAATGAATGCAAAGAAATGAATTCCACAGTGCAAAAACATGCTTCTCTGAATGAGAGAGTGAATGGTTGTATGCCTCTACATGACCTGGATGAAAGGGTGAAGTGTTGTATGCCTTTATGGTGGGCGCTAACCACCTGTGCTAATAGTCTAGCATCACGCTTAAGTTCGACGTTTGCTACGTGACTGTTTAACTTACTCATTAGCCTCTAGCTAACTGCACTTTGGGATAAAAAAATGAACTTAGAAATTGAGACTGATCGAAATGACCAAAGCTCAGCAGCAGCTTGTAAATTTTGACATACTTCCGGTTAAAACTCCTCCGGGGTTGGCACATTCAAATTTAAATTAGTTAGCAGCCTTGTGGCTAACGGGGCTAGCTCCAGAGAACCACATCGGCGTTCACATTCAGCAGCAGAACCTGTGTTCCCGAGCTACATGTGGGAAGCTATCTTGGTTCACGGAAGCCAAACGGGTTTAATAGCTAATACAGATATTTGCGAACATAGCAGGAAAATTACAATGTCTTTTTTTCCAAAGTGTTCAGGACTCGCTGACGTAACACTGATATGAAACGTTTTTGCTTTTGTCGTCTTCGGCCCACTAAAGGAAACCATGTCTAATCGACTTTGGAGCACTCTAGTGCCCCCCTCCTGGGGGCTGTTTTATTTGTTTTTCAGCTCCAGAAACTCTCTCATCCCATGAAAACTGTATTTTCTTCCCTGACAAAGCCTCTAAATTCCCCCCCTCGCATAAAGGATCTGCTGTTTGTCACTGTCTCGCAAAACAAAACTGCCCCTGAGCCCTCCAAATGGAAACAATAAACGCATCGGGGTTAATGCGTTTGTCCTACATTTTAGGGTGACAAGTTAAAAATACCCTCCACGAAGCAGCACAAATCCAGGGTATGTTCCTTGAGAGGTTCATTCCAGGGAGGATTATTAGTCGTCCAGGTCACGGACCCCAGCTTGGGGGTGATTTAAAAACGCAGGAGGGCGTCCGATGTGGAGAGGACCGTTTGGGAAAAACCAAAACAAGAGAAATGCGAACATATAATCCCATTTCAGCAGCTCCAGCGCCTCCTGACAACTCGGAGGC
The DNA here is from genome assembly GCF_037954325.1 of Fistularia commersonii. NCBI lineage: Eukaryota > Metazoa > Chordata > Actinopteri > Syngnathiformes > Fistulariidae > Fistularia > Fistularia commersonii. The sequence continues at coordinate 7,326,466 of NC_141297.1, read as the reverse complement.
ATAAAGTAAGCCATCTTTGCGATGACCTCGGCAAGCCTCGACAGAGCAACAGTTCCGACTTGACTCACCGGCTTCTTCTGCTCCATCGAGGACAGTACCTGCTACCTTCTACTTCCTCAGTACCATCTCCAGAACGTGACTTCGACTAATTGCCGGCAACAGTTTGGCCGAGTCATCTCAAGAAACCTGTGAGAGCGTTACGTTTTTACATGGCTGCTGCCTCGCTTGTCACCTGTAGCCTCCTCTGGCTCTTCTCTTGGCCAATCAGAGCTCAGGTGGGTGTACCTGCTGCTTCAGGTCCAAGTGTGACTTGTCTCCAACAGGCCCTTTTCTTTGGGGTCAAAAACCTGACACTCCCAGCAGGTAGTCAAATCTAAGGAAGACTCTTGGATGAAAGTGTAGCCTCTTCACGAGAGTCCAGCCGCCACAATAAGATTTGAACTGGCACAGCGAGACTACTGGAAATCAGACCATCAGAAATGACTCCCTTGTCTGCACGCCATTAGCATAGCATCAGTCAAAACCTTATGGGAGGGAAAGACGCCCTGCTTCACATGCCAGCGGTAATGACTGAAGAGTGAGGGTAGTGTGTGTGTGTGTGCGTGTGTGTGTGTGAGCGGTCGGGGGGGGGGGTCACTTATGGAGATCTCCCTATGTAAATAAGTTCTACAGATGGTAATTCATCCCCGGTGGATCATAGCCCTCATCTTTGACAAGCTAATCCCCAGCCAAGCGTGTAATTAAGAACAGAGGTGGGTATGATGGGAATTAAGTATGTGTGTGTGTGTGTGTGTGTGTGTGTGTGTGTGTGTGTGTGACAGTGATGGTGAAGTAGCAGCAGTAATGCTGTAACAACCCACCTGTCATGGTCCGTCACTGATGGCGCGCAGTGGCTAAAGCTGCATTCCGCCTTGCCATTTGCTAACGAAGAGCATGGGGGGATGGTGTGTGTGTGTGTGTGTGTGTGTGGGGAGAGTGTGTGTGTGGGGGTGGGTTGGGGGGGGGGGGGGTGGACATACCACTGGGTGATTAATGGCGACGCTCCAGGCCGTTGTTACCGGATTCTGACAGAAACGCTTTGACAGAGGATGTTTCTCGTGTGCGCCCCTGCACGCCGTATCTTTCTGCATGTAGCAACGCACAAGATGACGTTGGCGGCATGCTGACATACAGTGGCAGAACGGTCACACACACACACACACACACACACACACACACACACACACACACACATACAGAATATCAGTATAAGTCGCTGAACCTCTACTTTAGCATGTAGCATAGCATTGACATGGAGGGTCTTTATTCAACTGGTCAAAAACCACTGAGGGGCTACAATGACATCCTGCTGGTGCAGGAAGGTAGTTATTTTATTTATTATTGTTTTTAAGTAATACCTTCTTGAAAAGCAGAATTGAGATTAACATAGCAACAAATAGATAGTGGCGTGAAAAACTGGGTTTTTCTATCCAAGCTTTAAGAGACTAGTGGTTAACAGACAAAGTACCTCCTGTTTTTAAGTATTGAATTATTAACTTTGCCCATTCCGGGGCCTTCAGTTTGACATCCTTCTTCTCTGATTTGTTGCATGTGACGTTGCTAAGCTAACATTTTTTTGCATCTGAAAGTCCACACTTATTGCCAAATAAGTCCCGCCCCTTGACAGCTTTACTGACTGGCGCGTTTTTAATTGGTGGCAAAGACGACTGGCTACGCTACCAATGAGAGTTCATCAATTACATTGAAGAAGGGTCAATGAGAACCTAACCTTCCAGCCAGCACACACACACACACACACACACACACACACACACACACACACACACACACACACACACACACACACACACACACACACACACACCAGTACAACCAGCTGAACCTCTACTTTAGCATGTAGCATAGCATCAAACCGGAAAGTATTTATTCAACTGGCCAGAAGCCACTTAGGGTCGGCGACGTCATCCTGCCAGCACAGGAAGGCAGTGCTTTTATTCATTATTATTATTATTATTATTCTATGATAACTTCCTGCTTTAAAAACAGAATGCTGGAACATGGTGGAACCGATGTGAAAATCCTGCTTCTCTGATTGGTTGCCCTGCGATCTGACGATGCTAATCCACGCCGGTCACTTGTCGCCAAATAAGTCCCGCCCCTTGTCGGTTGGCTCGGCGACGAGACGCACAGTGACACCGACTCTTTCAATTGCTAGAAAAGATGTTAATCAAATTAACGAGACAACTTTCTCTTCTTTTGTCCAATCAGGGAGTACCAAGGAGAACCTACTCTTCCAGCCAGCATGCGCGCACACACACACACACACACATATACACACACTCCACTAATGATGCTCCTGTTCCACTTTCTTAAATCAATACTGATTATCTCAAATTTTGGCCCCTGGAGGAGTTGAGGCCCCCCCTGCATCAGACGTGACCTTTTTGAAACCCGCGTTGAATCAAGCGACTCTGCGAAGTGACCCGCGTCTACGTCGGATTCGCCAGCGATGGTCACATGACCTCACAAAACCAATTTTCCCTTGATTCCCATTTTGATGAAACCGGTGATTTCTTTCTCGCGGGGCGAGGATCCCTCGATGTAATAGATTACATGAGCGCCGAGCAGTTGAGCCGATGTGAACACAGACGAGAAAATAAACCAAATCTCGTGATCTGACTGCGAATGAATGAACGAGACGCCTCCTCTTTTTTTTCAAGAGGCTTTCATGCTCTTCCTCCCCGCCGCCCTTCTAACTTTCTTCCCTCCGAGTTTGACCGGCGCTCCCGGGATCGCCGTGGCGACGCGTGGCATGAAAATCTCCTCCCGCCGAATACCTGAGTGGATTTCTGATTTCCCCTAAGTCCCCGGAGAGCCGCGCCTTGGCTGCCTTTGAACTCGACTTAGATTTCTTTTCCTCGCTGGTCTTGAGTGCCCTTGATGCACGGTTCATTAAAAAGATGAATTCTTCCCAGTCCGTCCCCCCGGCGAGGGCCGGCCGCTCCTATCAAGTCGACCCGCGAAGGGGTTAACGGGTGAAGGTGACGCGGTGCGTTCAAAGTCTAAACTCCAACCTGAAAGAAATTGTGCGCTCCCTCTGTTTTATTTTATTTTTTTAAACCAAAACACACTACAGGTGATGTGATATTTAATGGAAGTTTCACCATTTTTACAATCAAGGGTGGGTGTCATGGTAAGGAAGTGATGCCATTCGTGGCAACCGGGGGTTAGCTCATCCTTAGCCATGTTTTCTTTTCAGTGAAGGGCTAAAAACATGAACTAAAGTTTATTTCCAAAATGAACATGTCAGGCACAATTAAATAAAAGTGCAAGTGATGTTAAAGTAAAATTTAATTTTTTGGACGTTTTTGGCACTTCTTGTTTAGGCGGAAGTTTATTTTGAAAGGTTGTGAGTATGTATACAAAACAGGAAACTTGACGCTAAACGGTAAAAATTTGAGAAAACAGAAGGGAAATGGCAATTAAAAAGTAAGAATCGACATAAGCTTCAGTTGAAAAGTAGGAAAAAGGTATGTTTATTATTTTTGGTGCTTATTACAACGGTGCATCGGCGATGCGAAGGGTGTTTAGCTATACTGTTTCATGTTGTTTATTTTCTGCTTCGTTCTTATGTTTGTTTGCGACCTGAAAGGCTACACTTACGAGGTAAAGCCCACAGACGTGTGCTGATGAAATCTGATAGCGTAAAAAAATTAAGAATATTACAACTGACATGAGAAACTCAATAAAACTCCAATTATGGCTCCTGTCCCCACTCGAGGCACAGTGCGTCCTGGGAGGCTGACATTTCTGCGAAGATAAAGAGCAGCGGCAGGACATTTTAAGGGGGCTGCGCTAACGCTAATGAGTACAAGGAGCGGGAACGGCTAATTGAGCCTTTCCTGAAACGGGAAACAGTTCAGTTCACTTCAGCTGAAGTGAACATTTCCCTTGTTGAAATTAGCAGCACCTTTGGCGCGAGGTTTAGCACTCCTCGCCGCGCGGCTAGAAGGTTACCGGTTTGATTCCCTGCCTCGGCGGGTGACGAAGACAGTCGGGGGGAATGGTTGGATTTCTCCACGTGCGAACCTGTGATTGACACAGGTAAGCCGTCCAGGTTAAGCCTCGCCTCTCGCCCAGAGCGTGGAGCCGGGATTGGCTTCGGCCCCATGGGGTTTCGGGATAAGCGGCGCGGACAACAGGGGAATACGTATGATAAAACCAGCTACGTGGCCGGGACAGAAAAAGCAAATAGCATCTCGCCCCCGAGTCCTCGGCTCGTGCCCTATCTGTTTCCTCCAGCATTTATTTAAGCCCCGGGGGCGGAGGTGGGGGAGGACGTCTATTTAGAAAGCCCACTAATTAGCATTAATCCACTCAAGTCAGGCAGCTGAAGGTGGTCAGGTTGCTCTACCGGGAGGGACTGCAATGTTTGTTTATCATCCGTCCAGAGGTAAACGATGTTGTGGCGAGTTTTTTTTTTTCCTTTCCGAGCACTCCCTGGTTATCCTCCTTGCACCCGAGTGATTTTCACGGTCACCCGGTTTTATCGGCCGCTCACCGAGCCATCTGCCACACCGGGCTTCCTCTTGTGTTATTCATTCCTTTTTATTTTTTTGTGCATTTGTTTTGTTTGCCGCTATCTCTCCCCCCCCCGTCGAGATTCGTGCTTTTAATGCTCCCGGCATGCTGAGCTCTCTCTAAAAAGGTACGGTGCAAACAAAAAAACAAAACAAAAAGGTACTTTATCGTCCTTTTATTTCTTTTCCTACGCGAAACCTGGAGGGGAGACTTTCCCGGAGGCTCGTCTTCGTCCTCATCCTCATCCTTGTCATCATCATCATTAAGGGAGCGACTTACACTCCACCGTTTGCATTTACAACCCCCTATTTTTTTCCCGAGAAGAAGGAAGTAGAGGATTTGCAAACCTCTCACGCTTCATTTAGAAGACACCCGCGGAAAAGTAGAGGAGACAGAGAAAGAGAGAGAGAGTGCCGGAGAGTCCAGGCCTGTTGTACATGGAGGGCTACAATTGCCGGGCGATGATGAAGGGAAGCGTATGCCGGTCTGACCCGGGGTTCGAAGGCCACGGGCGTTCATGTGAGATACTCTAGACCTCGGAGTAGAGTCACAACCCTCATTATTTTGGGTTGCACGCCCCCGACCCCCCCACTGCTGTGACCCGTTTACAAATCGCTGAGCTCCGGGGAGAGCGCACCAGAATAACGTTCAAGTGCGCGCCCCCCGAGTCCGGTCGTATCAGCGTTCCGCCATGTGGCATCTCTGATATTTACAAAGTCGGGAAAAGCTCCCCCCCCCACAACCTCCATCCCCAATGCAAATATAAAAACAAAACCAAATTAGAGGGGATGGGTGCCCATGCTAAGCTATTAGCCAGAAGCTACCCTGCCACGAAAAAACATCAGTGTTTTCTCTGATCTTTATCATAGCGCTGATTTTTCACAGAGCCATTTTCCAGATTAGCCAAGGAGACAAGAAACCAAAAAAAAAAAAAAAAAATTAGCTTAGAACATCAACTCACAAATGTCCTCACAAGATGGCGGCAGCCTCCAATACTTTCAACAGCAACTTCTTATTTATTCCCTGCTAGCAAGCAAAGCTAAACATTTCCTGAATGCTAAACTAGGCTCATCTTGTCATGCCAAGTGCAAATAATACATTAGCAACGGCATACAATATTTGTCACTTTTTCTCATGTGTGACATTATTCTGCTAGCACTATAATCACATAGCTTGTAAGAAACACTAAAGGCTGGGGAAAAAATGATTTTAAAAAGAGCAGTTCAATCATTCTTACAAACTGTAATGTCCCAGAGAGCTTTTTAAGGCTAACGTCATTAGCTTCAATCCAAACATGCGTGACTTTCACCGATAGAAAAGCCTGGAAGACTAATCTGTGTACTTTGTTGGGAACGGGATGCGGTTGTACCTTTTGTACTCGTAGAATACACACAAGGAAATAAACTACCATCCGGCGAGGTGTTCTCATCCTCTTCTCAAGTAGCGACGTCAAGTTTTATAGTTTTCGGTCAAAGCCAAGGGTGTCATTTTGCCAAGTGCATCTCTGGAAAGTACATTAAACGGCGTAGTGCACTTTCTCAAGACTTCGACAGATGTAGATCATAATAAGGGGGTGTTTATTCAACACAGGGGTCCTCGTACTCGTCGTTGATTTAACGCCGTCTGCTCCAGGTGCGTCTTTTGTTCTCTGACTTAAAGAGAATAAAACGTGCGCTTCGGAGAAGATCTGTGGTGGTAAAACATGTGTGCCAAGACTCAGCAGGGCCGCTTCTAGCTTGGTGGGGGGCCCTGTGCAAGATGTTTTTTTTTTGGGGGGGGGGTTACCAAACAAACAACAAAGGACTGATCCACTAAGATGAAGTAATCGATTACATTGCAAGAAGAAAATGATCCGGGATCATGGAAACGTCTACGTTTTAAAATATCACGTCAGTGCTGTTGATGAATTAATAACAGGGAGGTTTCTTGTCAAGATGTCAGTCAAGCTAACATGCTATTATTAATGCTAATGAAATGGAATACATATGGTGTTGAACAAAAGGAAAATTGCAATTTAAATATTTACATTTTTTTGGCATTGTATTTCAACTTTGAAATAATGGACGATCACATAAATTTACCGACACTATTTTGTATGTAATCATCCGTACAAAATCAAACAAAAGGAAAAAAAATTAAGAACTTTCTTAATTCAATTGATTGATTGAAAATATTCAAAGAAAATAGTTTTGCGTGCTGGATAAAAAAGCAAAATGAGGCGGAAGTGGCCTGCAGGACGTAAAATGCCCAGGTCTGGCTTAGAGGATTTTTTACCAACAAACCTGGTAAAAGTGAGGGCGACGAAATTTGAAGGCCAAATAGAAAAACTGTCCTCCAGTGAAAATAAAAACCAATTTATATAAAAGTTACACTTTGTCAGTTCTTTTCTTCCTAACCCGACATCTCGACATTTTCTTAGTGGACATCTAATTTAATTTAAATATTGAATGAACCTGAACCAAACGCTGCGATCCTGGATAGAAAAAAAGTCAAGTAAAAGCCAGATGTGTTAATCAGAATTTAATTTCCATCTTTCTACCCTCCATCCCCGGTGTGGATGACGGACATCGACCTGGTGTCTCTGAAACATTTGAAAAACTTTAATCCAACTCCACCCGTGGCGGCAGCGGGGGCGGTGGTGAACTTCAATTTGTTTCCTGACCCCCCCGCCAGGTCTGATCTCAGCTCCATCCAATGCATAATCATCGCAAATTTGAAAATGTGCAGTGAAAAGGGGCTTAGCTGGTGTGTGTGTGTGTTTCATCTCACCAAATATTGCCTTTTCGACCCGCCCAAATGGCATTTTTGAGACCGGAGGATCAAGTAAAAAAAAAAAAAAAAAAAAATTCTCCCAATCTGAGTATTTCCGCTGGAGCCGCTGCCCCTGGCTTTCGCGTAAAAGCCTGGATTTTCTAAATAATTAGTCAATGGTAAATTGAACCTTGTGGTCTGAAAAATTAGTAAATTGCATTCACCCGTTCACACACACACACACAAGTTCAGTGTCTTGCCCAACTTCGACAGGCGGGAAGAAGAAGCCGCAAACAACTTTCCTATTGGAGGGACGCCAACTTTACCAACAGAGACACAGCTGCCGTTGCTAATGCTAAGGCTAAAGCTGATGCAAATTTGAGTTAAAATACTAATGCTAATGCTACTGGAAATGCAAGTGAAAGTGCTAATGTTAATGCTAGCAAAAATTTCAAAATGGGACAATTGAATATCAAATATGCGCCGATCAGAGTGCGAAACTCCTTTCGCTTTACCGAAGAAGAGATCCGTTGGCCAAAATGTAGAATTTCCACAGAATAAAGTGATAACATACGCAGTACGGGGGAGGGGCGCGGCAGAAAAGATAATATACCTGGGGTTGAGGGATTAAACACTGCGGCACTGATATGAAAGAAAATTACACCTTAAATATTGATATCGCGGCAGCGCCCATTAATGGTGAAGTCAATTACCGTTTTAGGTGTGTGTGTATGTGTGTGTGTTTGACTCGGAGCAGTGCTGATTGTGCACTCTGACAGCTGCAGGCGATTAGTCATATGTCATAGCTAATAATAGTTAATCGCATCAGTCGAAAAGGACCAAACTAGTACTTTTGCTCCGGTGTCTTAACAAGAAGCGGGGAGTCGTTGGCGGACGTGAGCTACAACCAGAGGATTTGGGTGATTCCACTCATGCTGGATGTTTAAGCTAGTTTTCATGACGCTTGATGCTAATTGGCGGAGGTGGAAATAGTCCGACCCCTTCGGAGGAAAGACAGTAAAGAAAAAAACAGCAAAAAAAAAAAAAAAAAACATCGAGGCCAGCAGTTCTGCGCTGGCGAATGCCCGTCAGCTGAAGCATCACAATCCGGCGGCCTGCATCCGTGGAGCGCTTGTCCAGCCGCTGTCAGCTGACTGTCACGCCGGACGCTTCTCGCGGCGCCCTCCTGTCACGCACGGTTAACATTCAACAAAAAGGACGACGGCGAGTTTGCGAGAAACGCCGGAGACACGATCGAGGTGCCGTGCCGCCGCGGGCTCGGATTTAATTAATATAGAAATAAATGGGATGCAAGGCGAACACACACACTCGAGCTTCTTAGCACGAGGGTGTTGAGGAGTAACACGCGAGAGTGTTTACCGGTTTCGAGGAGCTCGGTCTCAGCAGGGAGGCTTTAGAGGGGATAATCTGAGCAAGCCAGAATTGATGCCGCCAGGCGGCTCATAATCCTGCAAGCTCGCATGATTAACGGCGATCGCCCGGGCGTTTGTGCTTTCTAAATGGGAAACTCTAAAAGTACGACGAAACAAACGTATTGATCTGTCGGAAACACCTACGGCAAATGCGGCGTTGATCGGTGCAGAACAGCGCCCTCTCCTGGCCGGACGGGGAATAGCAGGGAAACTGAGCGACAACGCCGCTGTGAATGGCGCCGCATTGTTTACCAAGAATGCGATTTAAATAAAAATATCTTTCACAGCAGTAAGTTCATTGGAGAAGCGAGTGAATTGTTGTACCGTAATTTCTGTAATTTCCTATTTATTTTCCACAAACTCAAGAAAAAATACTGAGCCTCGTCACATCGGACCAATGAAATTACACAGGAAGTGTGTGACGGAGGAATTCTGCAAACTTTCGTGGTTTTAGTCGATACAGGATATAGATGAAGATAGCGATCAATTAATTTTCCCGGTAGGCTACTATGTTTTTAATATTTTTAACCAGATGTGTTACAGGTACTGTTTTGGAAAAAAGCATTTAGGGTACATATTTAATTGGAAAAAAAATCTGACTGTATAAATATCCCATGTTACAAATGCACACTTGCAGCTTCTACACAAGCACGGCCTATATATGCACAATTTTTTTATCTTTTCAAATTTAGTGGGTACGGCTTATACATATCAATAGTCCGAAAATAAGGGTATGTCTCCATATATGGCGCCCAGTCCAGGGCGCACCCTACGTCTCGGCCAGTGACACCCGAGATTGACTCCAACCCCCTCAGCGACCCAGAGAAGCGATATAGAGAATTAAATGTTGTTTTTTTTTAATTTTGCTGGAGCTACATCTGAAGGTCGCTCTTCCATGGAGAGATCTAACTAACACGGGTATCGAGACTCTCTCATTGTTGGCCGCTAGCAGTTAGCCGGGGCTGTTTGTTTCCCTGCGATGAGAGGGAGCTCCTGATGCCGGTCAAACAGAAAAGGGGAAAGAGCATGAGATGAGAATCCAACACATTTATTGACTTTTGATTTTCCAATCACCGACGACGACCTCCTCTCTCAGCCTGTCCGGGGTCTGGACCATCTCTGGTTGTGGAATCCATCGCGGCGATGAATTCCAAATACCCGTGAGCGTTAACCGTCAACCCCCGCGTCTAATTTTGTCTGATGAAGTGACATCTGGTTTGCGGCGTCAGTCGCTGCGGGTCTGTTAGCATAAAGCTACATGTCAGCCGAGGGTGCGCGGATATAAAAAGATTTGAATCAGTGTTTGGTCTCGTGCGTTGAAACAGAAACGCAAGGTCATCGAGCTTCTCGAGGCGTTTTTCGATTCAGTCGAAAAGCTGCACATCTGGTTTCTTTTCAGTCTTCCGCCGTCTATCCCGGTCGATGCTAACACGGCTAACGGTGAGCCCGCGCTAACGGTTCCCGGCAGCGACGCCTTCCGGCACCTCGTGCAAAGTAACGAAAAAACGGCTGTCGTTAATTGGACGACCGGCAGCCAATCTTAGTTGAGATGGAGGGAGGAGAGGCGGAGCTTAACAGGTGGGTCACCTGTCAATCACAGGGAGGCGTCCGAACGTTCACCCTCTCCTTCACGATTTCTGCGAACTCTCAGCTTGTTTGGTCTGCGGGGAGAACCTGGAGAACGTGGAGAGAATCCAGGCAGGAGAACGTGGAGAACCCGAGAGTTTAGGAGAACACTCACTTTCCCATAATGCCATCGATGTGCACGTCTGGGGAGATGGGGGGTCTTTTTAAATCAATAACGCTATTGAGGGTTTGTCTCAGGTCTCAATTCCCGCTTTTCATTATTTTAGTTTGAAATGACCAAGCTGCTGACACACACACACACACAAACACACACACACACACAAAAACACACATACGTTCACAGGAAAACGACTCAAAGGATCTCGGAAACAAGGACTTTCTTTTCTTTACCTTTCTTTTTTTTTAACATTCTGCAGGAGAATGTGGCGCCATGCATAATGCATCAGCTACAGTTTTGCAGAGAGCCCCCTACAAACACACACACGCACACACACACACACACACACACACACACACCTTTATAGAACATCCTCTTATCCAGCACTTTTGTGGAGGGGTGGGGTACACCTGTTTAGAGCGCGGGGCCCCATCCGGTCCCAATTGAAATCGATTATTGATAATTAGTTTTGTTCATTATCAGCATGGCGCATCCCCCCCCCCGCTGCATCCACCGGAAGTGGAGGATGAAACCCCCCCTTTCCTTCCGGTTCTGATCGCTGCACGCATCGTGCTGCAATATGTCGCATGACCGCGGTCAGAGCCGCGCGAGCTCTCCCGCACTCCGTGCACGCGCGTGCGCCAGCCCCGCACGGTTCTCCCGGGGGCGCGAGCCGCTCATCAAAAGAAACCCGCGGTATCCAACATATTTGAATCATAAAAAAAAGATTAAAAAAAAATAATAAATAATAACGCACTGTGGGATACTATTCATAATTATTCAAAAAAATATATTTATAAACAAAAGAACTCCGTCGTCATGTGACCCGGGCGTTGATATTCACGTGCGCGCGTCGACCCGCAAAACTTAACGCGCGATTCTTTTGCTGCATTGAACACGCACATGCGCGTGCGCGGTCAACAAATAAGCACCCCCCCCCCTCTCTCTCTCTCACACACACACACACACACACACTTTCACTTTACGTGCGGCGCGAAGTGAAGTTGAAGTTGCATGCGGTGCAACAAGAAAAGGGGGCACATTTACGCTACAGCCTCACACGCACACGCACACGCACACTGCCATAGACACAGGGCTCCCGGGTGCAGCGGAGGCTCAGTCTCTCCGGGAGCGGGAGAGGGAGAGCATCGGGAGGGAGGAGAGGGTGTTGGAGGGCGGGAGGAAGAAAGGGAGGAGGAGGAGAAACGCATGCAAAGGTGGAGAGAAAAGAGAGAGAGAGTAAAAGAAAGAAAGGGGGAGGAAGGAGAAGGAGCAACAGAGGGAAAAAGTAGGAGACCGTCAGCGGTGAGTACGCATCCTCCTCTTCCATCCATCCATCCTTCCATCCTCCCGGTGTGACCGTCGGTGGCTGCTGAGGAAACAGGTTGCCGGTTTGTTGTAGTAACGGAAGGAGTGAAGGCGGAAGCATCCGGATGCGGCGCCTTTCTTTTTTTTTTTTTTCTTTTTAAATTGTAATCGTAAATTCATTTTATTTCATGATTTTTTTTTTTTTTCACTTGAATTCCCGTGCACTGTGCGTGTTTACTTTGCATTAACTCCACACACACACACACACACGAACCGCAGCCCCCCCTTTTCCTCTTAGACTCGGGGTCGATGCGTCAGTTGCACAGGTGGGTTGGCGTGGCGTGGCGTGGACGCCCCCCCCCCAGCCCTCGCGCTACTATGGCACTCCTCTTGCGTGGAGAGGAGGTGTGCGTGTGTGTGTGTGTGTGTGTGTGTGTGGCGGGGGGGAGGGGGGGGTTGTGCTGATGGACCAGGGAGAAACTCCTGCCTCTCCTTATACACACTTCGTGGGTTCTCCACGTCACGTGGGAGGCCGGACACGCAAGACTGTGTGATGTCCGTCACACACACACACACACACACACACACACACACACACACACACACACACACACACACACACACACACGCACACACACACACACACACACACACAGAGCAGGATTATACCGCCTTATCAGCTTCCTCCCGGCTCCTGTCAGGAGCGGACCCTGGTGGCCCCTTCCCGGGACGTGCACCCGCACTGGCACGCTGATGAGAGATGTCAGATGCGCGTGCGCGTGCGTGACATGATGGTGTGTGATCAAGACGGCCGTAGGGGTCGCTTGCGCTTCTTTTGCGAGTTCATTGGAGGGATTCTGGCATTTGTCTTCTGTCACAAACACTCACACACACACACTCATGCGCACACGCACGCGCACGCAACCTCCAGTGACATATTTTATGGCTCCTTGTTAAAATGTCACTCACCGAGGCTTGACTGTAAAACACACACACACACACACACACACACACACACACACACACACACACACACACACACACACACACAAACACACACCTCCCCTTATGGGAGCAGTGTGTGAACAACAGTGTGATAAACATGTTATAACACACGGTGGGACACCGCAAGGCTGCAGGAGATAAAACACAAAAAAAAAAAAAAAACCAGCAGCTCCTTCCAGGCACAATTTGTTTCAAATTGGACTGAGTTCTGACGGCCTGAATCAATAACACCCCTGACTACACACACACACACACACACACACACACACACACACACACACACACACACACACACACACACACACACACACACACACACACACACAGGGTGTGATGGGAAACAGTATTGTCCCGGTAAATGAGGATGCGAAGACGATGATCTCACTTCCAGGTCAGGCAGAAACTGGAGAAGCTAATGCTAAAGCTAATCTGGTAAAACGCGCCCGGTGTCGCGACTTTGGGGTGAAAAAGCAGGTTTTCTGAATCGGAGGTGGGATTTTAACCCGGATGATTAACAAAACCCAAAAAAAAAAAAAAAAAAAATGTATAAGTATTTTAGTAATGATTTTTACATTTGGGTTTTTCCAACTGAAAGTGGCATTAACTGGAATGGAGAAGAGTAGAACAAATTAAACACCTCTGTGTACTTTAATATACTACTTGCATGTTTTTTCCAGTTTCATGATGAATTTCATCATTATCAAATCTTTAAATGCATGACATAATAATCATAATATTAACATTAATTATTACACTGATTACCTGAATAACAGAGATAAAACTAAATATAAATGTGTATTTGCCAGGAAGAAGCAGAAACAGTGTTTTTAAAAAAAAAAAAAAAAAAAAAAAAGAAGTCCCTTAAAATAATATTTACGCTCCCATCGCACCAGATATCCGCAGCTGTCATCTTGTGCACAATCAATAATCACTCATTGATATCTGAGGCGCCCGGAAGAAAAATTGCCGCTGCTAAGCTGCCGAGCAGAGAGGCACGCCGCGGCTCCTCCGAGTGCAGATAACGCTATTTAAAAAAAAAAAAAAAAAAGTCACCGCGTTTTCTGCGTTATCAGACCAGGCTGCAGCGGCCTTGCACATCACCCTCCCCACCTCCACGCCGCCTCCCACGCCTGACCGTCCGCGGCGGCGGTGACGGATGCATCATCTCCTCGTGCTGACTTGTTGTGTGCCGGCATCATCTGAGGCCCGGGGATGGGGGGGGAGTCATGTCACGACAAGGTCGACATCGGTCTATTCTTTAAGGATTGCAAACTTGAAAGATGCAGTTTGACTTTTTTTTTTTGGAAGGGGGGGGGGTTATTTATGTTTTTCTTAATTCAAGATGGTTCCGGAGAAATTCATCTCACGGAAACCACCGGGGGTTAGCTTAGCTGCCTGGCTAGCATCACCAGCTGTGTGATAACCACTAACAGGAGCTGTGCAGAGCCATGTTAGCGGTTAGCATGAGGAGCTACAGCTCTGTTAGCACGACCCTCCCAAAAAAACTCCCGAAATGCATTGCAAAGGCCGATGGCGGCCGTAAGAGCGTCTGGGAGCTCGCCGCGTCCCTGAAACCATCCCCGAGAAAACATGAGGGCATTGTTTCTCCAACACAATTCAAGTTTCTCAAACTCCCTTCCCAGCGCCACTACACACACACACACACACACACACACACACACACACACACACACACACACACACACACACACACTGAACCCAATCAGGGACATTAGGATGCGAGCGCCTTCCCGCACTGCCCACGTCGCTCATATCCGGGGCCTGACAGCATCCCTCCCCACCCACCCCCCATTTGGTTTCTTAATTCGGCGTGATTAACGGCGCCGAGCTCCGGGGCGACGGCTCCGCTGCAATTCCAGGTGCTTATAACCCCCCCACACCCCAGCCCCGAGGTCTGGCATCCATTTTAAAAATCCCTGGCGAAATGGCAAATTAACCCAGACTGGAAATGAGCTAAAGCTGTCACCCCCCCACACACACACACATACACACCAGAATTACAGCGTGTTCATTTTTATTAGGATGCTCAGGGAAATTAAAACGTTGGCGTGACGACGTTGGCCAAATGAATAACGCCCCCATTCTCGTAACCCCATAAATTTCAGCCTTTATGATTCGACTGCTTCGCCCGAAACCTCTCCTTTTGTTTTTTTTGTTTGTTTTTTTTTTTTTACATCTCTCCGCCACAGGTTTTCAGACGTCTCGTAAAAACATCGCAACTTCATATCATCCAGTAAAAAATTAATTAGTTCAGAGATGGTGAAGCGGGGCCCCGCCTGATGCCCTGCAAACGATGGAGGGCTGACAACTAGGATGAACACACACACACACACACAGTCGTTACACTGTTATTACAATGTAATAACAGTGTAACGACACAGACTACTCGTGTCTCCATTGGATGGAAGATAGAAGGAATGGTGTGTTTAACAAAGCCAAAACAGCCACAAAAAGTTTTTATTCTTATGCGACAACCCCCCCACCCCGTTCATTTTTTTCCCTCTTCAGTAAAAATAGGGGGTTTTACTTTTTTGCCTGGAGGTCAAAATTTAAAACCATTGCGGCTCAACGATGTCCGTCAGCTAATGACAAAACTTAGGAAAATGGCAGGATATTTTTTGTAAATATACACCTAATTCGCTCAAAACTAATGAAATAAAAAGCGATTGAGCACACCATTTTTTTAAACTGTATTGACACAGTAATAACAATTAAAATTCTAGTCTTACTCTTTTTTAAAAAGAAAAAAAAAAACAAGGGACACCATTCTGACCTTGGATTGACAGACTGAATTCATTAATCTCTATATCTGCTGCTGTTTGACTGCAATTCATTAAAAGCACCCCCCCCGCCGTGAGTGTAACCGTGGCAACAAATCTGAAAGACAGGGTGACTTCAAGAAGTGAAGCAGAACACTGCAGACAAAGTGTAAACATTGAGGGGGGTCGAGAATCAGCAGGTGAGGAAAAAAAAAAAGTCGCCCTATATCCCTGAAAGTCTTTTCTTAATTTAAAAATTTTTCCTCTTACACATCCATCACTCAGTTTGTCATGTGGAAGAATCCATCCAGAGTTTAAGAAAAAGTGCCGCAGGCGAAAAGGGAGCGACGTTTATAATTGAGAATGAGGTTATAAAGGTGTAATATGGCAGTAATAACAAAACCAGATGCGACACTGGGGTTCCTTTATGCAGTTATAAACGGGTTTTGTGTTTTTTTTTTTTTTTTTCTTTTTTACATCCCCCCCATTGGTTATCTCATCGTCGTTCAAGGCTAAGCAACACGGGATTAGTATCTGACGCAGTGATATCTCCTTGCAGTAATACTGCGGACAGCAGACACTGCAGCGTTTTCTACCACATAGACGTCCGTCAAGGACTTTTTGCACCGATTCTGACTCTAAACAACAATATTATAACATCATGCATCAACGGGCGAATGGTTGTACGTCTCCACATGACCGGCGAACCCCACCTCAGTGAAGGGATATAAGAAAAAACTAGACAAAACCAAGTCTTTAGGGATGACATATTTGCTTCCGCTATCGGAAATGCACAAATCTTAGCACTGAAGCTAATGAGAGGGTGCTGTTAACTTCCTGCGAGGGGTGGCGGCGGGAGGCGGAGCCTGCAGGCTAGTGGCGTGTTAGCGGTGCGGAGCCCGACAGAGATAAGGGCCTCCGGGTCGACAGCGGGTTAATTGTCTGATACCGCCAGATGCTAATTCGGTAGCCCGCCCCCCCCCCCCACGGGGCCCAGCTGCCCACCGGACGGAAGCAATCTTGCAGAATTTGACACAGACGAGAAGCCCGATTTTTTTTTTTTTTTTTTTTTTCAAAAAGATATGGCGTTTGTAATGAGTTAGATTTATTTTAAAAACTTTTCCCGGACCGGCGATGGCTGCTTCTGGTCCGCTGCGTAGGATTAGAAGATGCAGAGGAGAAAAGCGACCGTGCTTTGATTAACTCCGCACTCGTGGAGGAGATAAGGGGCTCTCCTCCGTGGATTACTGTCTCTCCACACACAAGTGTGTGCGTGTGTGTGTGTCTGTGTGTGTGAACCCACCATTAGGAAACTCAACGCATGATTTATGTCTTTCTGACATTTCGTTTCGAACTGAGAGAAAGTTGTACGGATGAAGTCTTCATATCACGAGAATAATTTACGTAATGACTGTGTAATAATCAAAAGTCCTGCAGATATTAGAAGCCGCCTCTTCCATCTTTGGGCGTTTCTTTCCTCAGAATCAAATTTTTGATTCTGCGGCAATTTCTTAAGTTCTCATTCTGCCCCCTAATAGTTGTGATTGTGTGATAACAATTCTATTACTATTAATTCTGGTTAAAGATATACTTTCCTTTGCTTTTAATAGTTTTTTTTTTTTTTAATTCAATATTTATGTCTGAAATGTTAAAACAGATTTATGGCTTTTTAATCTTTATGCCAAATATTAGGACTCTACTAGCATTCGAGCCTTGTTTACAAACAAAAATAAATATAAATAATTGTTCTGCCTTGTAGTCGCCACAAAACCTGTGGTGGTGTTAATCTGCTCACAGGCAATCTGAGCCGTTTAGCTTGTTTACAGGATTAAACAACTGAAATGAGTGGATTATCTCAGGAGCGGTGCATTCACTCAGTCAGGGGCACTGCAAGCGTTGCCGATTGCCAAATCCATCCATCCATCCATCCATCGTCTGCCGCTTATCGTGCACTCGGGGTCGCGGGGGATGCTGGAAACCATCCCAGCAGTCATCGGGCGAGAGGCGGGGTACACTGATCTGGTCACCAGTCATTCCCAGGGCTACATGTACATTCAGACAACCATTCACGTGCTCATTCGGGGCAATTTTACCGATTTTTTTCCAATAAACCTGCGGGGGTTCTTGGACTGCGGAACCCCAAAAGGACCCCATTGTCTGAATCGAACTGTGATCGAACTTCGTGCTGTAAGGCCGAAGCGCTAACCACCGCGCCACAGTGTTGCCAAATTGTAATTTTCGAGAGTCATTTGCCAGTACGGCTGCCAAAGCCGCCAATCGACCCGCCACACACCCGTCCCTCCTCCCCAACTGCTACCGTTCAGGGTGTCGAGCTCCACGTGCCAGGATTTTAACCGACACAAGATGCTGGTCGAAATCTTCGTGTTGCGGCAGCTGGACTCGAATTTCAGACGTCTCCAAGTGAAGAAAATTTAAGTCCAGTCGCCGCAACAAGAAGATTTCAACAAGAATTCACCGTGATCTGGATGACTGACAACAGGTGTTTTTATTGTAGTATTTCAGCGATAAGATCTAAGCAAGTGAAAAAAAAAACTAAATCAAAAAAGTGTCCTCATATGAGGACAACGGGTCATTGAACAGCATCCTAATAACTTCAAGCTACAAAACAGGATTTTTGAGCTTTGGAAATCTGCAGATGCATCTTGTTAGCATTCATAGTTGCAGTTCGCCTTTGTGCCACCGGGCAGGAGGGTCCATTTAAGGATCCGGCCAACAGATCGTCCTTGAATGAGGACGTAAAAACCAACAAGTCTCATAACACGGGATTTAAATGAACGATCTTTGTCCAAGAACGAGCAAAAGAAAAAATTCTTTACAGATAATTTGAGCCTGACATATGCTAGTAAAATAAATATACTCCTGCTGCCTCTGAAAGCCGTTTCTCGACAGGCATGCATTCTGTAGCTGTTGTCGTTTTAAACTCCGCTTGAACCTGCTTTTTCTCCTCTCTCTAAAAAGGAGTCTGTTGTTTCCGCGGGGGGGAAAATATGTCGGAGGCGAAGTATAAAAATCGATTGAGGAGATCAGGAAGGAAGAAGTCATCATTTTTTTTGAAGTGTGTTTGTGTGTGTGTTTACAGAATCATGATTCATCTGTTCCGCCCCCCTGCAGTCCCCAGCCATGTTTGTTGTTGCTAGCCTGAACCTGGCGCTAACCAATTAGCTTCTCCGACCCCCTTGCGCCGCGATAGCGAACCTGCGCTACATTTGCTGGCTGTAAACAGCCGGAACAACACCGACTCACCCGACCTCCAAAAACCACAAATGCCCAACAGGAAGTGGAATTAAATCCGCGCGCGGACATAAAAAGCTTTAAAATCTTTAAAAATGGCGGCGTGAAGCCTGAGAACGGTGAAGAATCCCCACCTCTAAAAACAACAGCGTATTTCCACCAAAGGTTACACCCACCGGCAAACAACTTCAACCGCAAGAAGCTGTTATTGCCGGCATGAAGCTTTTACCGCTTCATTGGTTGCGATGGAAGGCCCTTATGTTGCCTGTCGTTACAAGTTATGTTCCTTTTTATTTCCTTTGGCCTACGAATCCGTATAGCTTTACAGAAGGACTGTTTGGGAAAAAAAAAAAAAAGAAGTTGTTTGCCCTTAAAACGGCTGGATTGCAAACGAATGAAATTGGAACGGCGGATAATGAGCGCTAGCTTTTCCTACTTGTGATGCTTCGCGCCCCCCTCCACCCCTCCACTTCACATTCTGGTGTCAAATTCATCACACACACACACACACACACACACACACACACACTCACAAGTCGCGCTTCCAGGGTGTAAACTCCTCAGCATAGAAGCTGGAGATTTAGGATTTGGGAATGGATTACGGGCTTTTGTGGCAGCTCTGGAGAGCAAAAGACAGCATTGGATACAGAAATGGCTGATGTGCCCACACTGAGATTAAAAAGTGTATCACACACACACCTGTGAGGGTACGGAAAAAAGAAATAAAGACTCCTCGCACATTTTAAATCCGACGCTGACGCCTGTTAGCGAAAAGGCCGACACGGCAGAAAATTCCATGCCCCAATTTCCCCCAAGGATTCATGGGAGGTACTGGTCAGAGGCGGTGGGCGGGGCTTATTGCAGCCAGGGGGCGGGGCTTGTTGCATGGGAGGGGCGCAGACCCGACCTCGTTAGATGTCAGACTTGTTTTCGAGCCGGCTCATCGGGTAGGAAGAGGCGGTAAACAGGAAGTAGTGTCAGAAGGCAACAGGAAGGAGAGAGGATAGGCAAACGGCAAAAAAAACGAGGCTGAAAAAAAAACAGGTTGACTACAACGGCCGGCCTTTTGTCGGCCATGTTTGTTTACCTCCTAAACCATCGTTTTGGGAAGATGGTGATGCGTTCAGGTGTCCTCAACCACTCATGTTTGCGTTCCCGCATCAGGCATTAAATGTCTGATCTGCTGTCTTTCAGTCCTCGTAAAAGAAATCTGCTGAAACCCGTAGGGCTAGTGTGAACTCCAAGTCTGTTCGACATCGGTAACCATGGTGACAGTCTGGTCGTCTGTTCCCCCCCTGCTTTGGAAACCGTAACGGTCGACGGAGGCACATTTCCCCGCTTCACGTCCGGATTATTTAAGAAAAACATATAAATAAATAAAAAGTTAAACCGCTGATCGGCTTTAGGGGTGAAAAAGGTATTGGCTCTCCGGGCACGAGGCGTTCGCTTTCAAGTCCTGCCTGGTAAAAACAGGCATTGAATTCACACTTGGATAAAAGGGGTTTAAATTAGACTTTACCCGGTCATTTTCGGGCTTTTGCGGCAAATAGCTGAGACCTTTAAAAAAAAAAAAAAAGTCTGAATGCTCATTTCCTGAACATTTCTTTCCAATTTCCCGTAATTTGGTGCAAATTTTTCGCAAAACAATTCACTCTGGAAAATCGGAAAGATTACAGCGAGATGTGACAAAAAACATAGACCGGGAAAAAAGAAAAATAACTTCATCCTCCATTCAGAGAATGTTGATTGGAAGGGAAATTGCACCACCCGCTTCCTGTCACATGATCTTTTTTCAGATCCGGCACTAAACAAGCCTCTACGTTGGCGTCTCTTTGTTAGCCCACATATGCTAACCCCTGCTAACAACAGCAGCAATGGCGAATCACGATGTGGCATCGCTTCATCTTGTGCTTGTTAAAGTAGCATGAGTTTTATGCGCCGGTTCAGTGTTTTCTTATCCTTGGCAGCCATAGATCAGCTGGTCAATCGGGCGTTTCTCCAATGACACTGTGAAATTGTGAGGGCACTTGATAAAGGAAGACCATTTTCAAGCATGCACACTATAAGGAAAACTTCACAACGCAACCGATTTTATTTCCGTGTGGACAAAGACTCAGTCTGCGTGTCCCCGAAGGAACAATTTCCTATTAGCAGCATTGTAGCGTTAGCCTTTTAGCTAAAATGCATGATGAGATGCACACAGACAGCGGAGTCAAAATCAATTAACCGTGAAAGCTCATCTTAACGCAGAGATTTACTTCAAGAGCAGGTGCAAAAAACGCTGAAGCCACGAGGACAACAAGGCAATGACAAGTGGAACAAAGCATGAAGGTGAAGTGAACTCGAAATGAAATGTCCTCATTTGAGGACATTACATTCCGGGTAATGACAACGTGCGACAAGAAATATATTCTCGGCGAGGAGCGAGAACCGACGTGGCACGAGGGTCGAAGGGATATTAGCCTGACGTCTCCGGGCGAGGACGAGTCACGTCAAATTAAAGTGAGCGTCCATCTCCAAGGATTGAAACGGAGACCCGGGTCTCCTGAGGGAGGTCGCCCCGCTCGAGGACTCCGCTCCGAGACGACCCGGATTAAAACCTTCCGAAACGAGCGGCGGACGCTCCCGTGTGGCCTTTAAGTAAAGGTCAGGCGCAGCACTGATGACATCATAGGTCATGTGTTAGTTTAATCCGTTCGGCACGAGATCTTGGCGTTTGGTGACACTAGGGCCAAAGCGGAGAAAACTTGTCACGGTATGCTTTCACGTTTTCTATTTTGTTCAAGTCACTTTTAAAGTTTACCAGAATAAAAGTAAGACATATAGCAAATATCTTACCTTTTAAAGACGAGGAGTTTTGTTTTTTTTTCGTCCAACCGGAGGCGTCGACTGTCAGAGCTCAGAAAACCAAAAACATCGGAACCCGAATTATTTTTGGCGATGTTGGTTTTTCAAAGTTTCCCAACCAGGAGCTTTTTCTTTATGGTCTTGCCCTGTCACGCCCTCAAATCCACTTTCCTCCTCCTGTTTCGTCCTGCCGCCCTCCTGATTCTCCTGACGAGATCCACCTGTCTGATTGCTCACCTGTGGCACGTTGACTCCCTGCTCCTCAAAAGTCTTCACAGGTACTGTGTGATCTTACTTCAGTTTGAAATCATCTTGTTTGCACAGAGCCAGAGTTTTCTGTCCAAACTTGAGGCCCAAACCGAGGTCAGTTCTATTAATAAGGACAAAAACAAAAATCGGAGATAAAGTTGAGAAATCTGTCCTTAGGCAGAAGAATAAATGTCACAGATGATTCTGATCATCGTCCGATCAATGTCCGACGGGTCGAAGTTACGGAGGCTCAAAATTCAGGGTGTCCCTCCTTCCTGCTTCAGTGTCACTAATTGTCACCTCTCATTTTTCTCAAGGCTCCAGCCTCTGCTTCTGCTTTGACTTTGAGCCCCTGGTCTTGCAACATGGGTGCTGGATTTTGACAGCACCCGTCAAAAGATGGAAGGATGAACTGAAGAAATACCCGTGAGGCTTTGGTTTCTTTTGGTTGTGTCCCAAAACTCAGAGTGAGGTCTTGTAACTTAATACCCTTGGTATCTTGATAGTGCCATTGCCTAGTATCCTGATACCCCTGGTATCAAGGTCCCTTGGTATCCTGATACCCTTGTATTTTAGCTCTCCTGGTATCCAAGTACACCTGGTATCCTTTGTATTTAAATACCATGGGTACTTGAATACAAAGGTACCCTAAGGTATATCTGAGGTATATCTGAGGTACCAGGATACCAAGGTACCCTCGGTATCCTGGTACCTCAGATAACATACCACTCCCAGTGATACCTCCTGGGACCCCTAGTGCATTGGTTCCCCCTAGCGGATGATAACCCTGTTACCCCGGTACTGCTTGTCCTCTGGTATCCGTAGTATTTCATTTCCAAGTACTCCAGGTATATTAGTACCCTTGGCATCCTAATACCCCTCGTATCCTTGTACTTTTGCTATCGGCTTGACTTGGTCCGTGTTGAGAGCAGACTGGGTTCTAAATTGCGACTTGAGGAGTTCAGGTCACCGACGGGTCAGAAAAACTCCCATCTGGAGCCGGAGTCTGTTTTACTGTTATCTTTTAATTATAGGGCTCCGTTAAACAACAACATACCAGCTGCGACCCCGACCCGCCATCCACAAACACAGATTTGGCCGCCCTCCTCCCGGTGCATTCAGAGCCAGAACTCTCTATTCCTAATTTTTTTTTTTTTTTTCCCCTGGCGGAGGAAGTGAGCTGTCGGGTCAGAGGGGTTGACATGGCGTCAGAGTTCTGGTTCTGCGGGTCTGGACTCGACTGCAGTGAAATCCCCGCTTCCTCTAAAGTCAGTCAGGAAGGAGTCGGCGTCTCTGTCACGGCAGTGCAGATGTCTGCCGGAGAACTAAACACCCCTACGGGTCCACTTCATCTAAAGAGACACTTGAACATCATAAAGTCTTACGATTCTCTTTATATTCCTCCCACTTAAAAACATTTACTCTGTACTTTTGTGACCCGGAGTCCTTACATGACAACATTTCGAGTTCTCCGATGTAGCTCTACTTGGCTGCTGTCGTTGGTGGTAGTGTGTGTGCACGTGTTGGGGTAGTCCTTAATAATTTGGGTGATTTTTAGCTGATGTGATGTTTTAGCTGATGTAATTTTTAGGCCACGCTTTTGCTGCCAATTGGCTACAGAGATTTACAGAGTTGGCTGTTAGCAATTTGATGAATCCTGAGGACGATCTCTGAGCAACCAGGTTGCAATTTCCTGCAAAACTGTAATATGAGGATCAGAGAGGAAACATTTAATCATCGCCGAGCGTGAGATTGTTGCCCGGGCAACACCTCCACGAAGCAGTTTTACACCGAGAATCTTTCCGTTGACCCCAAGTGATCAATAACCTGTAATCAGTTTCCCCGCATGGTAATCAAGCAGGCCGGCTTCGGCTGATTGTTACATAACGACGTTGCGGTTTGACAGCAGTCGTGGAACCGCCTGTCCAGGACCCTCTGCTCAAAAGGCCGTCTTAGTTCCTTGACATGAATCAGTTCATTTTCTACTGCTTACTTATACCGCCGGGCTGGAACCAATCGTAGTTGGCGCTGGGGAAGGAGGCGGGGCTTGAAACCACTGATTTCCTGATTGATGAGCCAATGGGACGACAATCTTAACGCGAGAACTGAACTCCACCGCCCTCATCGCCATTTAACGCGACGGTAACAACCATTTCAAATATTCATTTAGCACTTACGTAGGTGCGGGAGCCAATCACAGCGGAGATCTAGCAAGAGGCAGGGTTTCTGCTGTCAATCATACATCTATCATTCCAGTGAAGCTGTGTTTTCTGCCTTGTGTTTCGGGTGAACGGGCTTTGCTTCACAGCTGTGTGTTTTAGTTGTCGGCTTCTGTCGCCGCAAAGAGAGCCTCCGTCGAATTCGTACCCGTCACCCCCGGCGACCGGGGGGTTGGGGGGGAAGTGACACCTTCCATTTATAGAGCCCTCGTGCCCTCACGCCTTTGCACCTCCGCTCCCTCGCCCTTTACTCCAAACAGAGGGAGCTTTTCCCGCAAGATTGATTCACCGAGCGAGATATTGATCCCGAGACCCTTCCGACCGACGCAGGATGGCGGCGGCGGCGGTGGCGGCGGCGGCCCCGTCCCTTTTCCCCCCGCTTTGCGGCGATGGGGGCGGGCGGCGTGAGGGTCGACCCGGTCTCACGCTGTCAGGGGAGGTTTTGTCCGCGGGGAGTAATGTGTTCACACAGCTCTGCTCCATTACACATCTGTCTGGATGAAGAGGAGGAACAATGGCTTTTTTATCACCCCTCTATTTCTCTCGCCTTCACGCCTGTCGGTGTCTCACCGCCGCGGCGTCATTAACTCCCCGCACCCTTTTTTTTTTTTTTTCTCCCCTCTGACGAGATGAGACATTAACAAGCCTCCGTGTTTCTATTTCCGCACCCGCCGTGTTTAAAACGCCGCTTTTCGCTGCTGTCGTCTTGACAGGCGTCGCCGGGGCCTTCGCGGGTACCGCCGTTCTCTCATTAACCTTTTTTGTTCGGCGTGCCTGTGTTGCCGTCACGCCCGGATCGAGGCGCCCCGGACTTTTAGATTCCTCTCGCGCTTCTGCTTTGTCGCCGCGTGAAGTTTCATCCGGGAGAGCGAACTCGCCGCCGCCGCTGTGAGAGCAACGCTCACGGGCGCTGTTTGCCGTTTCTGTAGGTGTTTGACAGTCCTATGAGTAACCCGAGCTGAAGTTTCTCCTCCCAAACGCAAGTCCTCTTAGAGCTGTCGGGGATCCGCGGAGGGCGGGGGTTGACGGCGCCCGGTCAAATTCAATTCGGCTTGATGTGCGGATGACGGCTCAGTGAGCGACAGTCCGGTCCAGGCGAGGGTTTTTCACGGAGAGCCGTGTGAAATAAGAGATGTCACGGACTGTTCTGGAGAAATCCTCCACCCGGTGTAAATCCGGGCATCCGCTCCCAAATCCCGCCGACCGCCGGGCTCAGCCAGTGCATCATTTAGCTTTTTCTAAAGCAGCGGCTCGTGAGTTGGTCCGGGGATAGTTCAAATGCACATGGATTGATGTTTCAGCGGTTTTAGCCTAATATGTCATTTTTTTTTTTTTGTAAATTTCGATTAAGGTCTCAACTTTAAATCCGCGTACCGACGGAGCTTTCTGTCATTGTCTATGTATTTTGGGAACTAGCGGACACGTGGCCGATCGAAGCAAACGGAGCAGTACAGCCGCAAGTGGAACCAGTGAAAGGAACAGAGTGTAACCAGGGGGAAGAATTTTTAGTTGACAGAATATTTGTTATTGTTTGAAACAGAAGTAGGAAATGAACTCTGAACTCTGGTCTCCACTCTAGTGGATGCATTGCTCAACAAACCCTGCGTGGGAAATACAGGACTGTCTCGGAAAATTAGAATATTGTGATAAAGTTCTTTATCTTCTGTAATGCGATTACAAAAACAAAAATGTCATACATTCTGGATTCATTACAAATCAATTGAAATATTGCAAGCCTTTTATTATTTTAATATTGCTGATTATGGCTTACATCTTAAGAAAACTCAAAAATCCTATCTCAAAATATTGTAATATCATGAAAAAGTAATTTTTGTGTTTTCAATTGCATTAAAAAGATAAAGAACTCTAATTTTCTGAGAAAGTCCTGTATGCATAAATGAGGCTTAAGTGACGTCTTAAAAATGAATAGTACTGCCAGACAAAAGTATTCAAGTCCTCCAGGGAAGTAAAAGTAGAAATTGTGTTACGAGCACAACCACGGCAGTAAAATTATCATTTCATATCTTAACACCCCTGATATCTTGATGAAAATAGAGTCTTGATACCCCTAGTATCAAAGTCCGCTGGTATCCTGGTACTCCGTTGTATCATAGTTCTCCTAGTGGCGTGCTAGCCGTGGTATCCAGAGCATTTCCCTTAGCCCTTCGCTAGCTCAGCTGGAACAGCGGAGGACTGTTGTGGAGATACCAGGCATCCTTAGGTCGCTGATTCAAATGGAGCTCAAAGGAGTGACTTTTAGGGGGCGCAGGGGGCAGAGCGATCGTCTACAGAACCGATCGTTCCTAGTTCGAGCCTCCTCCTAGTGTGTCGAAGTATTGTCGATTAAGACACTGATCCCCTGGTGCTGCGAGACAGCATGTCATGAGAATTAATTTCCCGCAAGGGATTAATAAAGTACAATAAATAAAATATCTTAGTTCTCCCAGTGGCCTTGTATCCCAAGTGTGAAAGTACCCATGGTATCCTGGTACTCCTGGTACCGTATTGGTACCTGAGGTGTCATAGTACTCCCAGTGATACCCTTCTTACGCCACTCAAGAGCACTGTCAGCGAAAAGTACTCATTCCATGTCGTTTTGTCTTATCACATTTAACTATCTTCTAATAGTAACGTTTATGGATGCAAAGCCATTTTTAAATACTTTGTTTAGAGTAATATCCATGGTCCTGCAAGACTGTACTTACAAGTGTATCGCATATAGGTAATCGGACCTTTTTCATAGACAGCGCGATAGTATGAAACTAATCGTGAACAGTGTAAAGACTGGAATATTACATAAGGCAACATTTACATGTACTGATGGGGAAGTAAAAGTAAAGTATTGTCCCCCTGAAGTGTACTACAGGGCAAGGTATACAGTAGTACCAGATGGAAATACCCAAGGAAAGTGAATCAGCGCTGTACTGAGGTGCCCTGCTCAAACGCCGCCAGACCGACCGGGTCGACACGGGGCCAGGTTTCCTTGGCAACGCTCGGTGACATCTGCTGACCAGCAGCGCCTGATGACAAATAAAGAGGAGCACATGGCTTGTAATCTGTGTTTGATTCAAAGCGGCTGTGTCTAATAGCGGCAGAGCGCCCGCGGTGGACTCACAGTTTTTGTGATTTTTTTAATTTATAATAATCAAGAGAAAAAACACGATGGAAAAATCACAAGTGAGGATTCTGGATCCTGGATCTTGTACGCTTGGGGTACAGAAAAACGCTGCAGAAACACACCGGACATCAATTCAGAAACCTAATTAATGTGCTCGGGGCGCGATATTGAGCAAGTGGTGGCATTCATCAATCCGTCTGTCGCTGATGGCGACATAAATCTGCTTTTCTCTCCACCCCGAACAGATCAACTCCCAGGATTCAAGACATGGCGGCGGATAGAAAGAGGATTAATCGCCGCTGAAGTCCTGCCGATACAACCGTAGCGATCGTCGCCGCGGAGAGTCCGACTCGGATTTAAAAGTTACACTCGATTAGGGTTTCAACGATATCGATCGGTTCTGCTCGCCGGTGGGCGGCTTCTCTCTGCCGAGCCAATCACAAGCAGTTGGTTCGTAAAGAGGCGGGATTAAAAGCTGGCTGCGGTATGCGAAATTGGCGCGGGGATTAGTATTCCTCACAGCAAGAAGGTTCCTGGTCTCATATCGTCTGGGCGGGTTCTCCATGTTCTGCCTGATCCTATCTGGGTTCTCCATGTTCTCCATCTTGGGTTCTCCATGTTCTTCTGCCTGGGTTCCCCTTAGCTGGCAGGCTCACTGAGGACTCAAAGTGTCCATATTTGTGAAGGGTCTCTCGATGGGATGTTATGATTGACAGCTGACCCATCCAGGTTAAATCCCGCCTCTCACTGTGATTGGCTCCAGCCACTGCGGCGACCCTGACAGCACTGAATTGCTTGTTTCCATGTTTTTAAACACGGGGGGTGAGTGAAGCTGTGGGTTCTCCATCCAACGTTCTGTCTGTTTTTGGTCGCCGCGACAAGTTCTTTCACTCTGATTGGTTGTTGTTGAATCCGTCCACGTAAGATGGACAGTCCGCTGTCGCGATAACCCGGTTGACATTTCACCGCGGCTTCATTCAATCCCGACGCCTTTCCTCCTTTTATCCGATTCGTCCGTCCGGCCGCCCAAATGGCGGATGTGAAAAAAGATGGCCTCGGGTGAGGTGAGTATCCGTGCAGCCAAAACGATTAGCCGGCGCAGGTTAGCGCTTGGCAGGAACTTCACTTTTCACGGGTCTTAGCGCTTCAGCCTTGTTGTGCTGCCAGAATGGACAGGGAGAAGACAGCACCCCCCCCCCCCCAACCGCCGCTCCCACCCTGACCCCCCCCTGCACCCCCATGATAAAGCCGCAGAAGCGCTAAAGACTGCATTATGGCGAGGAGGGCGGAGGGGGAGTCACTGTTTGAATCATCGTTGCATCACCTGTGTGTCTGAGCTTGGCTCCGCAGGGGCCGAGGCTTTTTGGGGGGGGATTTATCTGCGGCAGGAGTCGGTCTCTGGGCACTTAAGAAACCGAATAATGTGTCAAAAGTGAAGAAATCCGAAGACATCCGGAGGTCGTTCAGAGTTTGACGGGAAGTCTACGTTTGGCATCGGACCTTTCAAAGCGTTTCTCGCGCGATCGTCCGAACGTTGATAAACACGTTAAACATCCGGACTTTTTCTCAATCCCGTTTCTGCCATTTTCCGTGAAAATAACAACCTGGGTTCTGGTAGATAAATCCGGGTAATCAGGACAGGAGCCTCACCTTTCGGAGGCGGCGAAAGATTATTACTTTAAAGCAGGAACGGGGAGCGGCTCCCAGAGGTGGAGGTCATGGCTTGAATCCTGCTTGTCAGTGTTGAAAAAAAAAAAAAAAAAAAAAATTGTATTTACTTTTCCTCCCACCGAAAGCCGGAGCGGGTGTGACTGCGCCGCCTAAATCCGCTTCCCCTCGAGAAGATATAGAAATAAACAGATACTGGAGGGAGGCGCAGGGGGGTTGTTACTGACACTTCGCCCGCCGACAAATGTGTGCATGTATGCGTTTGGTTACACGCCGCACTCTGTGATTGTGTTTGCATTAGCGTGCTCGCTGTCTCTGCCCGGCTGATCCGAGGACTAATGGAGGCGCTTTTAATATTTATGAAGCGCATCTCTTGGCTCGCCGTCCTCGCTCTTATTTAAAACTGCTGTTGCGCCAACTGAAAGAAAACCCCTTACTAATAGATTCTCTCTCTCTCTCTCTCTTTCTCTGTCTCTCTTTCCTTTGTCCTCTCTCGCCCCCGCCACCCACCACGCCACCCAGACGCCACATTCGGCCTGCTGCTCGCCGTGTTTGCCGTCTGCGTCCTGGCTCTGCTGGGCCTCCTTGCCTTCGTCTCCTGGAAGCTGTGCTGGGCGCCCCGGCGCGGCAAGGCCCCGTTCCCCGGCTCGCCCCCGCGCCCGCCGCAGCCGCCTCTCCTTCCGCCGCCCAGTCCCCAGTGTGCGCCGGTCCCCATGGCGACGGAGAAGGTGAAGGACGCGGCGGGCCCGATGGGGTTCCTGGAGGCGGCGGTAAAGATAAGCCATACGTCGCCGGACATCCCCACCGACGTGCAGCTCTCCATGAGGGAGCACTTCCTGCGGCGCACGCAACGCATGCAGAGGCAGACCACCGAGCCGGCCTCCTCCACCCGGTCAGTCCTACAAGTGTGTGTGTGTGTGTGTGTGTGTGTGTTTGTGTGTTCGCACAAGGATGCGAGGCTCCGCATCATCCGTCAGAGAGGGCGCGGCAAAAAAAAAAAAAGAATGAAAAGGTCAGGAGGCGACAGCGGTAAACTCTGCGCGCTCCATCCCCAAAGATAGTCACGGCAACCGGGGGAGGCTGAGTGGTTCACAAGAACTAATGCAATGTCCAGGGTTGTGTGTTTGTGTGGCGGTGGTGGTGTTGGGGGGGTAAGATGGAGAAATCTGCGAAACTGCAGCTCCCGGGGCGGTTTGTGAAAACGCCTCCTCCTCGATCCAGCTAGTTGCAGTACATCTTCTGGCCACAAGGGGATTCCTGTATTTCACCTTTGTCTTCTTTAGAAAATAAAGTGGACTCGAGGCATTAAAGAAAATAAATGATGTCTCCTTGAGATAATTTATTGAAAGTTCGGGTCATTCGTTAACTGTCAGATATGTTTTTTCAAGAAAATGCTTTAAAAGAATTTTCTGATAAAACTGAATAAAACATGTAATTTGTTTTGACCCGAGCTGTGTTTTAATCATGGCCGAGCCCCAAAGTGGGCGGAAGTCGTCCTTGTATGAGGACGAACCAAGGTACCTTCGACAAAGATGTCCTCCAGATCTCCAGGAAGGCCTTGGAGAACCGGCATTTTATTTGCATTTGTGTTGGTATCATTTTTAGGATGATTATATCCATTTTCGCGGTGGCTTGCATTTCAGTGTGACAGTGTCAGGCTCTGTTCCAGTGGGTTCTCCATGTTCTCTTTCCCGGGTTCCATCCATCTTATCCCACCTGGCTTCTTTCCAGGTTCTTTATGTTCTCCTGCTTGGGTTCTCTCCATGTTCTTTCAAGATTTTCCATGTTCTCTGATCTTTGTTTGGTCATTTGTTAGTAACCTGTCAGTCCACCTGCTGTCATGGGGATCCCTGGAATGACTGTCGTTTCTGTCCTCCATCCGCCTCTCTCAGGCACAACTCCTTCAAGAGGCACCTCCCCCGGCAGATGCAGGTCGGCAGCCTGGACCTGGGGAACGACTACGTCCTGGACAAGGACGAGAAGTCCACCAGCATCGGCCGCATCCAGCCGGAGCTCTACCAGCAGAAAACCCTGGAGTCCGAGGACTCGTCCAAGAACGGCAGCAGCAAAAACTGCGGCCGGATCAACTTCTCGCTCAAGTACGACTACGAGAATGAAGCGCTCCTGGTCAACATCCTCCAGGCAGTCGACCTCCCGGCCAAGGACTTGTGCGGCACGTCCGACCCTTACGTGAAGATCTACCTGCTGCCTGACCGAAAGAAGTTCCAGACCCGCGTCCATCGGAAGACGCTCAACCCCACCTTCAATGAGAGCTTCCAGTTCCCCGTGCCTTATGACGAGCTGCCGGTCAGGAAGCTGCACATGAGCGTCTTTGACTTTGACCGCTTCTCCCGGCACGACATGATTGGGGAAGTTGTGCTGGACAACCTCTTCGAGACGTCGGACCTCAGCCGGGAGACCAACATATGGAGGGACATCGACTACGCCACCAGTGTAAGTACACCCATTCTTGCGTCTGTTTGCCCGTTTCGCCCGTTTTGCCCAATGGGTGTTGGGGATTTCCGAGGGCAGAGGTCACACCCTCAATTATCGGTCGGTTACAAATGCGCACCCGGCCTGGAGCTTCATGAAGCCAAAGTAAACAATTGCCCGAAGGTTCACAAAGCAGGTTCTTAGTACCTGGATGATGAGGATAGACGTTGGAATTTCGCAGAAATTAGACTGAACTGTCCGCGGGTCACTTTCTGTAGCAGCGTCTGTGAATGCTAAATCTCCTCATGGCTTCATTGATCTCTTCAAGCCGTACCGACCGACGGGGTGTGACGGCACAGCTGTGAGACGTCCACTGAAGCTGCCCAAAAGTCATTAGGCTTATTAAACATAGAAATAACGTGAGACAGAAACTGTACTTCGGACTCCTGCCTCACATCAAGAAGGTCCCTGGTTCAATTCCGACCGGGAGCCTTTCTGCCTGGAGTCTCCATGTTCTCCTTGTGTTTGTTTGAGGTTCCTCAGGCTCTCCAAGTTCCTCCAACAATCCAAAAACAAGCAAGAGGTTCATTGGAGACACTAAGTTGTCCAGTTGGGTGATCTAGAGGGTGAGTGATTGAATGTCTCTATATGCAGTCCTATGATTGGTGACTGGTCGAGGGTGAGCCCTGCCTCTCGCCCAGTGACAGTTAAGAAAGGCTCCAGCATCCTGCCACCGCACTGCAGGATAAGCGCTATAGATAAGGATACAAATCTGAGATGCGCGGAATGTACAACTCCGAACATGGGCCAAAAACTACGAGCCTATCCGCTGACGATGATTGTCGTCCCGCGCTTCCCGGGTCTCATTGAACGATCGCTTTTTCAAGACAGCGAGGAAATCCTTGCAAGCGGGTGAAGGATAAGGCCGACACGTGGGAACAGCTTGTGACCCATCTGCACAGATCCCCTTCTGTTCCAAAATTGTACCGTTTCCCATCAAAGCAGGAAAAGGGAGCATTTTTTTTTCTCATCCGCGGACTCGAACCCTGGATTTAACGGCTTAAAAGACCAAGAGGCCCCGATTGATGCTGCCACGACAACAGAATCCAAAACAGCCACTTTGGATTGGTTTTAGCGGCGGATATTTGTGCCTAAGTGCCACCGGAGGGACTGTAATCGACATTATTGAGCACCTGAAGTGGAGATGTTATAACCCCCGTCTGTCCCGACACCAAAATGAAAACATTGCACCAAACCCGCTCATTATTTATTTTATTTTCAGACTGACCATTAAAATCATAAATCTACCGTAGGCGGGTCGGGGTGTTGAGCGCTCGCACCACTTGAGGAGCCGAACTCCGATCTCAGTGTGACATCACCAGATAGCAGCGGCGTTGCGCATTCAATTCATGTCTTTCTGTTGCTCGCCAGTAGGCGGCAGCAGGAAGAGCGCTTCTGCCTCGGCGCCGCTGCTGCTCGCAAAGTTTGCAGGTGTCACATCACACACACACACACACACACACACACACACACACACCAGGCTCATCAATTAGGTCTTCATATTGTGTGTGTATCATCTGAGAGGGATCGTTGCCTTCGACGCCGCGTCCACTGCAGAACGCGTGATTATTCACACACACACACGCACACACACACACTTCTAGCTCTCATTTACGCCAGCATAACCGATAATGTAGTGCAGTTTCAAGTGAGTCAGATTTTTTTCTAACCCATATTTATGAGCCAATGAGAGCATTTTTTTCTCAGTATTTCATGACGGTACCCTGATAGTGCCACCTGGGAAAGAAAATAACAAAAAAAAAAAAATTTGAATCATACATTATCTGAGGGTTAGAGGCAGTCCCAGTTGAGATTACACAAGAGGCGTCACCTGTCAATCACAGCGGCGTATACAGAAACATCGAACCAGTCAGTGGTAGAATACCAGGATCCCATTTGCCCACTGGAATCGAACCCGGCAACCAAGCTTTTGCTCATTGATAAACACCAAGTTTTTCACTCTGAAACATAAATGAGTCACAGCTCTCAGGATAATTACTCTTAAAATTAGGAATAGACTAGTTTAATTTGTTTGGTAAACAGATGCAAGTGCTGGATAACATTTTGAATCAACTTACATGCTACATTTATCAAATCAAGAGAAAAAAAAACAACCATTGAATTCAAAAGGACCACCAGATCGCTCATTGCGATCGCGATCAATAATAATCGATCGCGTTCTTGTAAAGACGATTTTTCAAACGCAACCCGTCAGCGAAGAGCCACCTCGCTGCTGAACTTGAGCTTCCCCGCGGCGCGGTCAATACTCCCGGCGTTATTGCTTAGAAGGCAGAAACATGATCTGCATCCCCCCGCCATCACACGCACACACACACACACACACACACACACACATTTTATGACAACATCCTTCTGCAATTAAACTCCGCCCGAGGCAACGCAGGCGTGCCAGGTTCAACTGAAAGACCAAAACAAGTGTGGGTTGGACCTAGTGGGCGCTGTGAGGCTCCGCCTCCTCCATTCATCACCAAGAAACGGCGGTCGATCACGCCGGCTGACAAGGAGCGATGAGATCACCTTATTTGCCGTTTGAGCCAAAACCACGTTGAGGGTTTTATATGCTAATCGGCAGTGGGGAACACGCCTCGAGCTAGTAACTCAAGCTAATAGGAACATCCATAAAAGCTACCAACGCCGTTTTTCTGGCACAGGGCGAGAGGAAGCCACCCGGTAACTACCTGCTGACCCGCCGATTCACTGACTAACAAGGGTAAAAGACCGCGGTCATGCTAAAATGCTAGCGGCAGCCAGATGCAAGCTAATCGTCAGAGAAGTTTACGTTGATTAGCTTCCCCGTCTTTGTTGCTAATGTGAAGCTCCTTGTTATGTAACAACCAGCAGAAGACATTCCTAAACATGCTAAACCTTCGAAATCTGCGACAGGAAGCCACCCGGTAACTACCTGCTGACCCGCCGATTCACTGACTAACAAGGGTAAAAGACCGCGGTCATGCTAAAATGCTAGCGGCAGCCAGATGCAAGCTAATCGTCAGAGAAGTTAACGTTGATTAGCTTCCCTGTCTTTGTTGCTAATGTGAAGCTCCTTGTTATGTAACAACCAGCAGAAGACATTCTTAAACACGCCAAACCTTTGAAATCTGCTTTTATATAAACAGATATTTTATTTTTGGGGGGGTTGGAAGCTTGGTGAATCTAGCGTGTAGACATTTTTGTGATTTCATAAAACAACAGCGGTGTCGGTAGCGAAACACGACGGCGTGTCGAAGAGGTGATGGAGCAAAACTACGGCGGCCCAGAGGAGTCGACCGCTCGCCGCATCCTATTTATTTTACAATTTAGTTCCTGCCAAGTTATTCATGCCGTCAATCCCGGTCCACTGAGTTTGTCTCCGCATTATATCCAGATTATGTTTCCAGTCTTCCTCCTGTTTCTTTAGCAAACCAAACCTGACACTTACTGATGTCGGCCATCAGGGCTTTTCTTCCTCATTTACTTTTTGTGTGTGTGTGTGTGTGTGTGTGTGTGTGTGTGTGTGTTCATTCTTAAACTGTTGAGAATGAGAAATAGAATGTTGTTTTTACAGATTATTTCAGATTAGAGATTATAAATCCTGATATTTAAATGAAAGGAAAACCCCAAAATTGAATTTGTGGCTTCTCTGAGCAGCTGTGGAAAGCTTTAAAAATGTATGATGTTATTATTACTATTATTATCCCGAATTTATCTGTTTTTTGTATTCAAGGAAAACTACATCTTTTATTTGAATCAGTGAAGTAATATATTTGCACTTCCTGCCCAAAGTGAAGCCTCTCATGAGACGTGAAGTCGATGAGTTCTCCAGGATGACCGATTTCAAAGGGATGCGGGAAGTAATGGAGCTTTCAAAAAACGTCAGCGGGGATGACCTGACCTCTAGTCTTCACTCGAAGGCGACCTCATTTGACCCCTCGGCAATCAATAAAGTATTTCTGCACCGTTTCGTGGAAAACCGAACTGACGCCTCGTGAGTAACGGCCTAGTAATAACACCAGCGACTCGGATCCGAACGCTCAAAGTGGAAAAAATGGCGTCCGACTTGGAAAAAAAACAAAAAAAAATGTTGTGAGAAGAACAAACACTCCTCGCCAAACCAATCACTCGTTGATTATCCGCGTAATTGGTTTGTGCCTTGATTGAGCGGCGAGCCGCCGATCTGATGTCCTTTCAGATTCGCCGTGGAGACGAATCAGAAACACGGACGGCAGAGGGTAATGAAGGCCGCCGCCTGAATCTGGGACGCTTGTAAATTACTGCAACAATAACAATAATAATTACAGTGTATTTACACTGAGGCGTAAAATGGCGTTTCAAATAATCGTAAAATCATATAAAAAAAAAAAAACCCTTCACACAGCGAAGAGTAAACAAGAATATCTTGTCTTCTTCCCTTTTTTTTTTCTGGAACTCAACCGGAGTAGAGTTTACACAACAGTGTCCCATTTTGTTTTTTCGATGGACAAGCATTTTGCGTTGGATATTGTGTTCACCAGACTGTAGGCGACACCAAAAACGCAGTAGGACACTTGGCAAGCCACTCGTCGGCACTGTGATATCCTGACGAAATAACAAGCATTCCTAGGGACACTTCCTGTCTCGGCACAGAGGAGTCTTTGTTTGGATC
The DNA here is from genome assembly GCF_037954325.1 of Fistularia commersonii. Lineage (NCBI taxonomy): Eukaryota > Metazoa > Chordata > Actinopteri > Syngnathiformes > Fistulariidae > Fistularia > Fistularia commersonii. The sequence continues at coordinate 7,290,376 of NC_141297.1, read as the reverse complement.
CAACCCTTTGTTTTGGGTTGTTGGAGTGACCTGAAACTACAAGGGGGGTCATTTCTGAAAGAACGTAGACCGGGCAGTCAAAGTACTTTGGCATACTTTGGGGTATTCTGGTGTATCCCGGAGTACTCCCGAGTACTCCGGAGTCCACCCTTGTTATCATCGACCCACCTGTGCTCGGGCAACTGACCGCAACCTTAGTGAGCATGCCTGTTTTCAAAGAGTTGCATGTTTCCCATCTCCATAGAGACGAAGGTATTTCAAATGTTCCCAGTCCGGAACATGTTTCCGTTTCCTTCCAGTCTCATTCAAATAATTTTTTTACTGCTCCATGAGAGGGAAATCGCAGTCCTTGTGTCGACGGACAGCCGAGACCCAAGTGAAGAACCCTACATGTGGACCTGTGATTGATTGACAGGTGATGCATCGAGATAAACCCTATTGTTCTCCAATGCCAACTGTAATTGGGATTGGGGATGATATATTTGATAATGAGCGAATCAATGGCCGAATGAGTTGCTCCTTTCAAAAAACAGATTTCAGATTTACGGGACCTTCTGTTCCACAGCAGTGACCGCAGACCAAACACTGCTGGACACACAGTTGGCCGGACATGCAACAACCAATCAGAGAACAGGAGCATGCAACTCCCTGGCCAATCAGAGGCGGATAGCGTAGTCAGAAGAACTAATCAGAGAAGGAACTCAGAGTAGCTTTTCCTCTTCTTTTTTTAAAAACCCATCCTTGACTCCCCTTGTGACGACGCCACATCGGACATTCCCAGATTTAAACCCCACCCCTCGGTGACACATCTGGCTGCAATTGGATCATCGAGACTTTTCTTTTTCTTTTGTTTTTTTTTTCATCATACAAATTCCGACACCTTTTTCTCTCAACATCCCAACATTGTTATATCAGTCAGGGCAAATATCAGTGTCTGTAATGACCTGTTCCACGGACTGACCCGTTGGCTGGTCCAACGTCAAATCTGTTGCAGGTTTTCCAGCATGGAAGTGTGAAACTGAAGTGATTTCTGTGTGTGTGTGTGTGTGTGTGTGTCTGTGTGTGTGTGTATTTCTGTATATGTGTGTCTCCCTCAGGAAAGCGTTGACCTCGGCGAGATCATGTTCTCACTCTGCTACCTGCCCACCGCCGGCCGGCTCACACTTACTGTCATCAAGTGTCGGAACCTCAAGGCCATGGACATCACCGGCTACTCAGGTGTGTGTTCCCGTGTCCGCCGAGGCACGTGTTTGTGTGTGTGTGTGTGTGTGTGTGTGTGTGTGTGTTACCCCAGCGTTATCAATTACAGCCTCCCTCTCCACACATTTCTATTATATGTATGTCCAAAAGACAAACTATCAAGCATAATCCCTTCTTCTTCTCCTTTGTTTATGCTAATACTCAAACTTGAAAACACGCTCAGCCAATGGCGGCGGCGTGCTCGTACCTCCCATCCCCTTCCCCGTAATCTCAACGCCACTTGTTAAGTCGTGACATTAATTGCGCATAAAATGCCGGGAGTCGGTTGTAACTTCGAGTTAATGAGACATCGCAGCCAGTGTTCCATGACATTTCGCCATTCTTTTTTGCCAATCGGACACACACACACACACACACATACACATATGCCGCCTCCCAAGTTTTCAGGTCTTTACGCTGCGATTATTGAAATCCGAGCGCCGTAAAAACCCTGCCGTTGCGCCTCCAGGAACGTCACGCGTTGCTCTTGCTTGCCTTTATGTAGATTTAAGGGAGGATTACAACCGAGGAAAATAGTGATGGAATCAGCTCGGGTTAAAAATGTCTTCTTTGTTGTTGGGGGGTTGAGGTGGGGTTTGGCGGTAGAGGGTGGTGATTATCCGATATTATTTGCGTCTTATCCGCAGCTACCTCCGGGGCTGCCGTCACGCTCAAACCAAGATGAAACACAAAACAACTGCCGACTGATAAAAATCGGGAGGGGGGCTGACGGCGGCCATGGCGAGTGTCCTTCCACTGGAAGCCCCGCCTTCTCATCCCCCCTTTTCTACTTTCTCCCGCCGACTGATCAGATCCATACGTGAAAGTTTCGCTCATATGCGACGGCCGGCGTCTGAAGAAGAAGAAGACGAGCATCAAGAAGAACACGCTGAACCCCACCTACAACGAGGCCATCATCTTCGACATCCCACCCGACAGCATGGATCACGTCAGCCTGCACATCTCCGTCATGGACTACGACCTGTGCGTACCGCCGAACGCCGCGCCAAGTCAAGTCATCGTCTATCCATGTTTGCAGATGATGTTGTGATCTATAGCGAGAGCAGGTGGAGGAAAATCGCAAAAGGTGGAGCTACGCTCCTGGAGAGGAGAGGAACGAAGGTTAGCTGCAGCCAGGGAGCATACATGTTCTGACCTCTTCTCCATGAGGGTAGAGAAGAGGTGGAGAAATGTATGCAAGAAGGTCGGAAAAGGTGGAGAAAAGTGTAACGTGTGACAAGAACATGACAGGTGGTGAACACGTGTCAAACTCAAGGCCTGCGGGCCAAATGTGGCCCACCACGTCATTTTATGAGGCCCGCAAGAACATCTTAAAAGGTCTGGTTGTCTTAGAATAAAAAAGTCAAAGGCATGCATTCACCATAAACTACATTTCCCACAATTCATACCTACAATGTTACCTGCGGAGCGACAGCATCCCGCCGTTAGATTGCAGTTATCCACATCAATGCAATTTTCAACAAGTGGAATAGAGAAATACAATTGATCCCTAAATGTCCGGGGAGAGAAGAGTTGATACGGGTGGAAGGCTGTTTCAAGAAAGATGGGTAAGGCGAATACATGTTTGTGCTTCAAGGAGAAAAAAACAGTATGTTTTTTGTGTTATTGAATATGCCAAAGTTAGCCTTCCAGAAAAACAACAAATTGTCCAAGAATTAAAAGCCAAACTACAATGGCAGCAGAATGTGTTCACGAAAGCCGCATCCAAAACCACTGCAGCAGTGAAAGCTAGCAACTAGTTAATATCATATTTTTTTTTACATCTATTCAAATGCATTTTTAACATTTTGGATTTGAATGAGTGATAAATTCAGATTTATTTAACCTTAAGGCGTAATTATATTTATTTTACATTACATTTGGTTACATTTATACTGCTACCGTTACCGTAGCTGGATCGAGCAGGGATGAAGATTAACGTCTTAGGTTAGCACGTGTTAGATGTCTTGGAGATAAAGTCAAACTGAGATGGTTTGGATGTAAGGAAGGAAAGCTGGTGAAGATCTAGAGAAGGTTCTGGAGGAAGACCAGGTTTATGGGATGGAGGGAATGAGGACATGAAGTTAGTTGCTGTGGAAGAAGAGATTCAGATGGAGACCCTTGAAGGAAACAGCTCAAAGGAGTATTTCTTCTCGATCTGTTGTTTTTGTTTGTGCTCCTCGGTCTTTGTTTTTTTATGATGATGTGAAATTGACATCAAACAGCTGATTATGGCATTATCTTTAATTGTAATGTCCGTCAGTAATAAGAAAGATAAGACTAATCTCTAAAATGTGCACTGTCCGCCAATCAAAACCGAGGAGCCAACGGCGCCCCCTTGTGGTTTGGTTTTTATAACTTCATGTTTTTCTTGTGAGTCCTTAGTTTAACCTTAAAAAAAAAATAAGTAAAAACAAAAACAATGATTCTGTGGGAAAGGAGCGTCCTGATTGGCTGAAACAGCCAGCTCAAAAACACAGATGAAGAAAAAAGGGCACCGATTAAAGGGGATGTAGAAGTTACAAGCCGCATAACTCAGGTTTTGACGCATATGTGTGTGCATGTATGTGTGTGTGTGTGTGTGTGTGTGTGTGCCTGATCCCACGCAGAGTTGGCCACAATGAGATCATCGGCGTGATGCGGGTCGGCTGCCACGCCGAGGGCCTCGGCAGGGACCACTGGAACGAGATGCTGGCGTACCCGCGTAAGCCCATCGCTCACTGGCACCCCCTGCTGGAGTCCAAGAAGTCGGAGAAGGAGGTGTGTGTGGGGAGAACTTCCCTTTTTCAAACATCTATTCAGTTCTTCTCGGCAGATCCCGACCTGAATGAATCCCAGAAGCCGAACCCTCTCTGTCACCGGTGTCGCCGGGCGTTGATGTTTTCCTTAAGCGTCAAGAGGCAGCATATGTCCGATGAATCACCGCTTTGTGTGTGTGTGTGTGTGTGTGTGTGTGTGTGTGTCCCGCAGTGGAAGGCGAGGACAGCCAGCTTCGACAGCCAAGGCTCATGCCCCTCGCCGCGGCCCCCCGCCAGCCCATGAGCAGAGCCACCTGTGACCCAGCGGCCCGGGAGGAGGAGGCGTCCCACCTCCCGCCGATCCACTTCCTGTCTGCCTGTCTGACTGTGGAGAAACAACACCCCCCTCCTCACCCTCACCCTCCCCTCACTCTCTCACTCTTTCTATCCTTCAAGTCAAATCTCAAGAGCACCCCCCCTTCCCCGTCCGAGATCTGACACGGGACCGCCGAGGGTTTTCAGCCATCGGGTGAGTTGGACTTATGAACCCCCACTCCCTGGACGTCCGGTCTGCAAAACACCCAGGGTTGGAGGTAGAGGAGGAGGTGGTGGTGGAGGTGGAGGTGGAGTGGGTGGGGGTCTCCATCCTTTCTGCCCCCCTGCAGCCCCTCCAAAAGAGAAGACACAGCTGCAGAGACTCTTTGATGGAGGAGCTCTCTCCATGCAGGCAGCGGATGTTTCGCAGAGGGAGGTGGCAGATGAAGAGGAGTTGGAGGAGGGTTGGGGGTCCGGCAAGCTCAGGCAGGATTTAAAGCAATTTGAAAAACAAAAAAAAGCAAAAAAAAAAAAAAAAAAAAAAAAAAAAAACCTGTTGATCTTTTTCAGTGCTGTGACTGTAGCATTTTGGAGATATTAGATATAACCCTCCCCTCCCTCTCTTCGTCTTAGTTTGTGAAATTTAAACCAATCCCCGGTTCTGCAGGTTTTATTGTGTTTTCCGCGGACGGACGCTGATTTTTACTCTTTGAGTTAACGTTTTAAAAAGAAAAAAAAAAAAAAAACTCGGGGAGAGACAGAGTGAGGATTGAGAAATAAAAATAAGCACAATTTGCATAAAAAGCCGAAAAAGAGTCACTTTAATAGAAGACAAATGTTATGTTGTTGGTTTTTTTTTTTTTTTTTTTTTTTGCTGTTCAACATTCTCTTTCAAGCTAAATGTTTTCCTCCAGGCAAAAAAAAAAGAAAAACTTTTATTTGTTTTTCCTGGATGGGTGCGTGTTGCGTGCGTGTGTGCATTGTTGTGTGCAGACATCAGTTTGATTCCTTTTACCCTCCCCAGAAATACAAAATCCTTTAAAAAAATACAGATATATGTAGCTTTGCTGGTTGTGACGGTTGAGAATAAAAAATAAAAATAAAATAACTCCCCTGGCTGGACCTCCGTCAGGTGATGGATGCAATATTTCTGAGGATCCCCGACAGGATTGACAATTAAATCAGCCGCTCGCTCTCCGGACAGTGACTCAGCCCAGATCCTGAATAACTGGTCTGTCGGAGTAAACAAAACTAAGATCCATCCATATCTGATAATAATGGAAAGTGGGAATGGAAAGAAAAACAACCGTTTTTTAATTGGCTTTAAGGACCTGATGATAAATATTGAAATCTCACGTGAATTTATTCTGTTTTATTCCTTTTTTTTTTTTCAAACTGTGTCAACCATTGCAATGAGAGTAAGTTCTCCCATGCTAGGGTAAACAGCTATCATTAGCCTAGCCCGCAAAAATGACAACGGAGGCCTAAATGGGATGAACCGCATTCCAAACACCTCTCAGAAGCCAGAGGCCTTCCAGATGCTCATCGCGCTAAGTCCGCTCACAAACGCGTCTGCTGAAACGGGGCTAGCCGCTAAGTGTTCGGTTTTATAATCTAGCTGTAGCCACGAGTTTCATAAGAAAACACATTTCCAAGGAGTTTATATCGACTTGCCAAGGAAGTTTGTAAAAGGTAAATAACCAAAAAAACGCACAAATACAACACCGAGGTCAAAGTCAACACACGGCTGTAGGTGTTTCATTAGCATGAACGTGCTAATTTAGCTGATATCCCTTAGCGCTCACTAAAGGGGGCTAGCTAATTACGGCATGTGGCTAACTAGCGATCATCGACTTTAGCTTTAGCATCGTGGAAACAAGACGTCATGATTTGGCACAACGGCGCCCGCTAGCAGAGGTGCCACCGTCTTATTATTACCCAGGGTTAGCATCTCCTTTTGTCGCCTGTTTAGCATTTTGTTAACCTGGCTTAGACTCTTCCTGTCAGGTTATCTCGGGCATTAATGCTAAGAGTTCGATGGAAATCCAATATGGCTACCACGGTAGTTCACCCTGGGCGCCGCCTGCATTGTATTATGTAATTTTTTTTTTTTTTTTTTTTTTCCAAGTCACACCACCAATGAAGGCTTCAGGCAAACTTTTTATTTTTCTCTCTCACTCTCTTTTTTTTTTTTTTTACTCGGGAGCTGCTGATATGATCGGAGGAAGACGCGTCGTGGCACCGAAACGAAGCGATATCAGGCTGGAAACATTCAGAGATTACATTTGGTCTGGTGGTTGGGAGGGAAGGGGGGAAATTTCCAACTAGCGCTTATGTATTATCTGAACGGCAGCCCAAATTAAATCTGATAGCGTAGAGATTTTATTGGAGGACCGGACTCTGGACAAGTCCTGCAACGACACGAACTGGCGGTGAAATATGCGACACGATGAAAATGTCACGGGTTTAAAGGGGGTGGGGGGGTCAAAACACAAGTGGACGCAGTCAACTGATGCGGCGGGATCCGGTTCGTACGGGTTTGTGTCGTCGGATTAGCCGCGCGACGAGGGAGGGGAGCGATTGGCGTCGGCGTGGCGGTGGCATTTCTCTAATTGGTACTTTTTCTGGCGGGGGTGAGTCAGCGAGCCTGCGTTGTTCGTGCTTGACGGAATCCAAAGCCATATCTAACAAGGGGGTTGTCGTGGGGTTCAGAACGTTTGAAAACAAAAACACCTAAGGGATAATGGCACACAGGGACACACCTTTCCCAGGTTTAAGCCCGAATCTTGAATCAGGTACAGAGTATTTATTAATCTATTTCTTTATTATCTATTTATTCATTTATTTATTTCTATGTATGCCTCAAACTGTTTCACCTGCTCCTGAATACTTTTTTACATTTTCTTGGTCCTACATCAAATCTTATTGGTTATCAGGTTGTAGTGAGCAGAGATGAAGTCATGTGACTAATTTTCGCTATAATCTTAAAGATAATATGTCAAACTCGGAAAATAAAACAACAGACACAGCGAAAACAGTCCCGCATATTGATCTGATTGTATTGATTTTTTTTTTTTTGGCGTGGGCTCTACTATATTTGAAACCTGGGCTGGCGTTATTCTTTGGGATTAGGTCAGATTACCGCTCAGGACGGGCCTTCAGGTTCAACAGTCGCAGATGCAAATTGAAAAAAAAAAGAAAGCTAAATAAAATAGAAAAAATCTTAATGTTTTTCTCACACGGTGATTAAATTACCCCCTTGGAAAATCTGGAAAATGTCCGATCTGGTTAACAGCGGGTTTATTGCCGCGCTATAAACGCTATATGTAGCTTTAATGCTCTTTTTTTTTTTTTTTCCAAGCAAACATGTTTAGAACCCCCCCCCCCCAAACAGCTTCTGCCCCCCAAAAACCCAAAGCCAATGGTTGAGAAACAACACCATTTACTCCACTTCATTTTATGTATGGATGTGTGTGTGTGTGAGTGTGTTTTCACCGTTCGGACAGCCTGTGGAATGGGCGGCCTCGGTTTACGGACTGTTAACCCCCCCCCCCCCCCCCCCCCAAACTTCACCTCGCCTCGTAACGTCTCCCGATATGACCCCCCACCCCTTCCCCCGCCCCTCCTGGCGGCTGTGACGGTAGCGTAGAATTTCCAATTTTCTATTGAAGACCTTTTTTTGTATTTGTGATAACAGAAATGTCCGGGGAAACGCGAGTCGCTGTTAGAACTGGGAAAATAAAAAAAAAAAAACAAATAAATAAAAAAAATGTCTGTTATGAGTTCTAGGTTCTAGATCATTATCAAGAGTGGCGATCTGAGTGTGTAATAAACTGAAATTAGCCAAGCGGTGTTTTCGAAGAGTGTGTCGTCCTCGTTTGGTTTCCTCCCCGCCCGCCGGGTGTCGCGCCCCCAGATGTGTGTGATGGTCTTTCTTTCTTTCTTCCTTTTTTTCTTTCTTTTTTTCCGATTAAAAGGACTGGTGCGCCCGCCGGGCCCTGCGCTCCTGTGGTGTCTTCATTTGTGTCCCGCGTTTGTTTCGGTTTCCCCGCGGCGGGGAGACTCGCTCCGGTGAGCCGGTGGGAATTCAAGCGGTTGGCGGCGGAGGATTACCGGCGAACGCCGCTAACCGGCTCACTTTTTCCTTTCAGGAGGTCCTTTGGGCCAAAGCCATTCACCCTCTAGCTGCAGCCCCGCTCCATCAAACAGGATTTATCAAGGTTAGTTTCTCTACCTCGCAGCAACAAGGTCCCTGGTTCGATCCCGACAGGGAGTTTTTTTTTTTTTGTCTCCATGACCCTCCGTGTCCTCTGGGGTTCCTCTAAAAGTCCAAAAGCATGTAGGAGGTTCATTGAAGACCCTGAATTGCCCAGACAGGTGAATCAGAATCAGAATACTTTATTGATCCCTCAGGGGGGGAAAGCAGCTCCTGCTACAGAGTGGGGAAGAATCAAAATAGAACTCTATAGCGAAAGAAAGAATAAAATAACAAATAATAAGGATAAAATAAAAAAAGGTAAAGATTAACAGAAAGAAATAAAATAAAGTGGAAGATGTGTATATATATATGTGGTATATGAAATATGTGTGTACATGTGTTAGGGCGGTGAATAATCGTATGTCTATATATGATGTGTGAATGAGAGGGTGAATATCTGTATGTGCTACATGAGAGAGTGAATGGTTGTATCCATTTATATGAATTTGGAAGGAAAAGATTAATAGTTGTATGTTTCTACATGATGTATGAATGAAATAGTTGTATACCTATAGATATAAATGAAGTGTGAGTGAAAGTATGGATGGTTGTATGTCTCTATAATATATAACATGTTTTTTCTCTATAGAACGCGTGAATGAGAGGGTGAATTATATGTCTCTTTAACATGAATGATAGAGTGAATGGATTCATGTCTACATGACATGAATGAGAGGGTGAATAGTTGTATATCTATATGATGTAAATGAGAGAGTGAATGTGAGGCTGTATGTATCCAAATGGTTTGTGAATGTGAGGGTGAACGTTGTGTGTCTGTATATGACGCAAATGAGAGTCTAAATATTTAGTGAGCAATTCGGGGTCTCCAATGAACCTCCTGCATGTTTATGGGCTACATGGAGACTTCACACAGAAAAGCCCCTCCTGTCAGAACCGAACCAGGGCACCGCCTTTGTGACGCTCAATAGGTTATTAACACTTCAAAAATACAGTTAATTCATTATAATGACAAGGCTTTTAAAACCCAAAGAATGCAGGAGGTCTCAAAAATCTTTCCTGGACAAACTCCCTTGGTTTCTGATGGTTTATTCTGAGGCTGTGACCCCGACCCGCCAATCTGTTACGGCCGGAGATTTTATCCGCTAGCGGGTGAGAAATGAGGTGGTTGAATCGCTTGCTGTCAGGGAATGATTTATTATGGTTATGAAATTCATACGTATATAAAACACGCCTTCATAGCACCCACACATACACACACAGGTTTCCCAATAAACACATTTGCATTGAAAAAATACAGAAGGGACACAAAAGAAATAGAATTTCCCATGCTAGCATGACAGCTGCTTTCCGAAGCAGACGGATCGCTTTGGAAAGAAAAAAGGCCCCCGACTTTCACCCTAGAAACATCTGTGAGGGTGAAACGTGGGTGTCTGTTTCAAATCTGCCGTGACCGAAGCCTCCCAAAGACACATGGTGCTTCCATCCGCCTTGAAGAAGAAGTAGAAGAAGAAAAAGGAAGAAGAAGAAGAAGAAAAAGAAGTCCTTCCCTGCCGTAGCTCAGACCAGGAGCTTCCTCTTGGTGGTCATTCTGTAGATGATCTGATAGCCGTCGTCCCAGGCGTACAGCTGCTTCTCCTCGGGGTTGTATCTCAGGCTGCTGTGGGCGCCGTACCTCCGGGGGAAGTAGAGCAGCGGCGCCTCTTCGCCGATCACCACGTCGTTGACGTCGAACACGCACTGGATCCTGGAGCGACTGGGCAAGCGCGTGTTGTACACAACGTAGATAGTGCCACAGGCCACGAACGCCGCCTCCGCGTTCTCCCGGGGGCAGCGGGTGTCCCAGATTTGCTCGATGTCCAGACTGGCGGCGTCCATCTTGGCGAGGTGGATGTTCGAGTCGTCGGGGCCGGTGGCGTACAGCAGCCAGAGGCCCTCGTCGTCCGCGGCTAGGTCCGCCACCGTCTCCGGGTTGAGGCCGTAAACGCTAACCCGGCTTTCCACGGGGAACATGGCAATGTCCGCCACCGAGTCACTGAGAAGATCGTACTTGACCACCTGCAGGTCGGCGTCGGCCTCCTGGGTCACGTAGTACAGGTAGCCGTCGTAGACGGCACTGCCGAAACCTTTCCAGTCGTTTGGCAGCCGCATGCGCCGCCCGGCGGTCAGGTCCGGGGACCCGGCGAAGTCCTTCACCGACTCGAACTGGTAGAACGTGTCTCCCGAGGTCCCGTTGAAAACATACAACTTGGAGGAGGTGGGGTCTCTGACCCACACGCCCTTGGCTCCGCCCACTCTCTTCAGGATCTTCACCGATTGGATGCCGGAGATGATTTCCACGCAGTCTGCGATCGAAAACAAAACGGAGATAACCTCGTCATCACGGTAGAAATAGAAGATCGGCACTGCGATGAATGTCGTCACAGGTGGTGCAGTTAGTGCAGCGGCTAGCTTAGCCTCGGCGCACCCAGATGCTACGAGGTGACATACGAAGTACATGGAGTCCGTCCTTGTTGCTCAGACATACTGGCCTCATGCTAGTAATTGTAAACTCAATCTATGGGGGATTTGAACTTGCAATTTCTGACTGAATTGTTTTTCCTGAAGTCTGGCGCACAAAGTACTCCCTGAGGGCCAATGAGCTGCGAGGGCAGTTGGTTGGACCACAGAGTTGTGAGTTCAGAGGCGGGAAACACCCGTTAGACACAGGTGTGACCATGGACTGCACTTTTCCTCACCACTAAAATGAGAATGCCAGAGGCCCAACAACATGGCCGCGAACAACTTGGTTGCATCCACCCTGTTTTAGGAACTCGTTGTTGTTGAAGGTATGCCATCCCCTCAGTTGGGGTATAAAATGTAAAAAGATGCAAAAATGTAAATGTTTTGAGGTTGTTTTTTTTTTGGGGGGGGGGGTCTCATCATCACGCATGATAGCTAAAATAATCTGTTATATTTGATTTATGTATTAAAGAGGAAGTCATTTATTTCAAAGGTCATTAGGGAGTCTGTAATTGGCGACGCTGTCAAACTGAAACCAGGCAATAATTTCCCGGCTTGTTTTTAAAATGGATTTGGGTTCGATAGAGTGGGAGGAAAGTTAAACTCCGCTCATTTGCATAAACGGTCAGATGTCGGGGAGAGAAGAGAATACAAAGCTTCCCCTGAAGGCGAAGGAAACCAGGCCAGGATCCAGAGAGGAAGTATGAGCGCAGTACACAGATGCACGGAATACTTCTTCCAGGAGACAAATACCGCGCTCGAGAGGTTGGTGGGGGAGGGGGGGGGACGTAACACTGACTAATTTAATGAGAGCTAACGATGCGGCGAAGCTTGTTGCGGGTCACTTCACAACAGAGCGTCATCCTGCGAAACATGAGCTTGGCCGGGGGGGGGAAAGCGATGCCCCAGAGGCGACTTCCTGTCCTCCCTCGCTGCAGACGCAGAGACTTTTTTTTTTTATTAATTGAAGTCCACTTGAGGTCAAGAAAATGACTCGTACGCTAAGACTTGAGACCTGCTAAACTCTTAGCACTGTGAATGCTAGCCTATTGTTTGTGTAGCCTGTCCCTGGCATTGCATCTGTAGCCTAGCTCTGGCAACTCTAGTATACACCATTCGAAGACAAAATTTGTACTTTTTTCATTGAGCCGAATAAAAAAATGCCATTGGCAATGATGGAGGTTTTGGAACTCGAAATTGAGCTTGAAGTCGTTTGTCGAAGTTATGATGATGCTGTAGCTCAAATACACAATTTGGTTGGACCTTAATTGAGTCGTACTCCAGTGTATAACTTTAATTCATTCCTAAATTTAGCTTTGCTTCAGTGAGATGACAATGGAGAATGGATTAGTCTGTTCCTGCCCCGTCAAAATGAACGATTTCTTTACCGTTTTTACGTAATTTTATGCTCAGGATAGCCGAGAAAACACATTTTCTATGCTGATGACTCTGCTTTGTTTTTAAGAACGTCAGCTCTAGGGTCCGAAGGCCTCATTCACTCTCCACTACCACTAATAGCTTTGTGGCTTAAAGCACATAAATCAATTCAAATTGGAAAACAAAGCTCTGAGAGCCAGTGAGGAGTTCAGCGGAGAGTTTGCTGCAGCGTGACTGGCGCACAAATGCATTTCTCTGCAAACAGTTAGCAGCTAATGTGTTGGTCAACCAACTCTAGGTCAGTACCACGAAAGATGTTTTTTTTTCAAGCTGACTCTTTGATGTCAATACGAGAATTATATCCTTTGTTTTGAAATGTTAGCGTGGAACATCCAAACTTAAAAATAGCCGGAGCTCGAGCGGACACGGCTGGAGCCACCGCTTCTTTTGATGTGTTCGAGGAACTGAACGTTCTGCGGGCGTCCGGAAGATCAACCGTGCCACGAGGCAAGCAGAGCCACACGGCCCCCCTGCAATGGCCTCTGGTTTTGTTTCCCAAAAAAAAAAAAAAAAAAAAAAGTTGTGCACAGAAGGCGCATTCAAGGAGGCAGGAATAAACGAGTTGCATCCAAGCCAGACCTCCTGGAAAAGATGACGGCCGAGTGACTCAAAGCATTAAATGGCTCCCATTTTCCAGGGCGGAGAGGAGGTGGGGCCGCGTTAGCGAGCCCGCTAGCGACGGCGTGATAGGAATTAAAACATGTAAAAAAAATGGTCGTAACTGAACGGGATCTCATCGGTTCTGTTACGGATACCTGAAAAAAGAATAGTTTTTGTTAAAATTTCAATTTCCCGTTCAACCCTGAGGGCTCACCCGAGACGCTGGAGGGAACCTCCTCCCATTCGTCCTCCCCCCGCCTCCCCTCGGGGCCCCAGGCTCCCCCCTCCAACACCTTGTCGGCCGCATTGACGCAGGCCCGGGGGGCGGTGCGAGACTCCACGTAGTCCATCTCCCGCTCCGCCCGCTCCACCCTGGCCGCCGCCCCCTGCAGATCTTTGAGAAGCAGGGCGTGATCCCGCTTGAGCACCTCCGCCGCCTCCGCCGCCAGCTTCTGGAAACCCTGCAGCTCTGCCTGGTACCGGCGGGACTCCTGGTGCCACAAATGCATGTGGTCCTGAGAATCCACAGAGAGGGGTGAGGGTTGTTTTTTCTGCTCCCCCCCCATCCAGCCCACCCGACGCCCGTCTGTCCATCCACCCGCCGCCCACCCACCTGGGAAAAACAGGTAGAGCTTTGTTGGACCCGCTAGCCGCGCTCAGCGTTGCGGTTTCCACGGGGACTGGGTGGCCAGTGGTCCGGACTCCGGTGTCATCCATCTTAAAGTATAAATTCAAATCCCCCCCCCCGCCGTATCCTTTGACTGAATACTAAACAGTATGTTTCTGGACCATTCCATGTATTTATAACGGCAGGGATGAGTCGTAGCGAGTTTCAAAAGTACTTCAAAACCACAAATATTTGGATTTACAGTAAACTGGTTTGTGGAAGAGGATTTATTTATCGGAATTCGAGTCTCGCTTTCTTATCGTTTTCGAGCCGTTTGCCCTCCGCGCCACCAGGGGGCGCTGAAGAGCCATCATCTGTGACGGTTAGAAGACCGAAGCACATTCACTGCTTTTCTTTTTTTTCTCTAGTTTTTATTCAGTATTTATCATATATATTTGGCTTTTGTCAAAACTGTTCATCCCCTCGTTCAATTTTCATATACATTTAGCCATTCACCCTCTCATTCACGCATCACACAGAGTTTAAAACCTTTCACCTACTCATTGACAGGTCAAAATCACTCTCACACTTTCATACAAAAGTCATACTGTAATTTCCACACGACTTTTTTTCACACGCTTTGAACACTGCTGCTTAAACAATGATGCAGCTAATCTATGGATTTTCGGGGGGGCTAACGAGCTTTATGCCACCAAAACATTAAGCTTTCTCACATCGGACCAATGGAATTACCGTGAAATTCTGAGGCAGTTCAATTCCGATACTGAAGAAGACCACTTTAATGGTTTTAGTGCGCGGGAGAAAGATAAAGGTAGCGATCAGCTGAAGTGGGACAAAGCGGGATAAAAAATGGATGGATGGATGGATGGATGGAATTTTCCTTGTGTTATTTATTATTAATCTTTTCCAGGGTGTACCCCGCCTCTCGCCTGATGACGGCTGGGAAAGGCTCCATTTGTGGATGCTACTGGTATGTATTTAATTAAAAGTTAAAAAAAATAGTTTCTGTGTAAAGACAGATACAACATGGACACCTGCGGCTTATAGACAAGTGCGAGCTATACATGTACACATATATTTATTTTTGTTATTTTTAGCCGGTGCGTCTTATATTCAGGTGCACTCAATAGTCCATAGAAATAGAAAATAGGATAAAGACATCCATCCATTCATTGTCTCATTCATACATCATACAACCATTCACTCTTTCATTCACACGTCATATAAAGACATGCAACCTTTCACTTGCTCATTTTCATGTTGTATCGCAGCATCTCCCAACCCTTTTTTGTACCAGGGACTGGTTTTATGGATGAACATGTTTCTGCTGACCAGTTGGCAGTGCAGGTGTTATATAATAAAAACTTCTGTCAGTTCACAATATTTATCTGAATACAAAGATCACACTTTAAATCAGGCAATTAAAATAATTTTGCATGATAATTTCAATTCATCATAAAGCACTTTTGAGGGTTCACCCCGAATAATGCATAGGGAGCTTTGTTATCACCTGTTGTGATGAACCCATAACTTAGGTAGAAATCTTGATATTTTCTTTTAAATGCAGCTTTCTTTTTGCTGGCGATCTGCGACACTTCTGCGGTTTCATTGTCAGCTCGCCTCCTCCCGAAAAAGCTCTCAAGCCATTTTTGCATCCGGCTCTTTTTTTTTTGCAAGGGCCGGAGCTGATGTGTGTAATGGCACGACAGAGATAAGCGTGTCAATAAGGCGAAGGCGGAAACAGTCGAAAAAAACAGCAATTTGTACCAAGAGAGATTTTCCGTGCAGCCCGGTACCAAATAACCTGTGGATTGGTACCAGTCCCGGGACCGGGGTTTGGGCACCCATGTTGTCGAGAGACATTCAGCCATTCACACATTGTGCATGTATATACTGTATTTTTCGCACACTGAAGCACACTTAAAATCCTTACATTTACTCAAAAATCGTCTGTGCGCCTTATAGCCCAGTGCGCCTTATGTATGAATTCTTGTTATGCACTCAAAGATCTGTCATAATGTTTTCATGCGACTTTGGTAAGTGACAAAGCCGCTCCTCTTAATTGATTATCGGACTGTTCTCACCTGACACGGGGACGTTGTGTTAAAGTCAGTCGTTGGTTGAAGATGGCTTGCAACGTTAGATAAGTAATTATGTTGTGCTTGAATACGACATTGGTCCAACCTCACGCTAACTTCAGGCGTCCGCTATCGCCGGCAACGATAAACCAATCAGACAACAGTATGTAGTACGCTTACCCCCGCCACTTTTTGTAATACCAGTTCGTTCCGTGTTTTGAGGATCCCGCAAAATTACACCTGTTAAGAAAAATGCTTATGAAGCGGAATTCAAACTCAAGTCGCGCAGTAGACGATGGGAATTGAGCGGCTGCCAAAAAATTCAACATGAATGAATCAATGGTGCGGAAGTGGAGGACGCAAGTACATGAACTGCGCCAAATAAAGAAGACCAAACAGAGTTTCTGAGGGAACAAAGCGAGATGAATGAGACGAATAAAGTTCGACTAAACTGACCGTTTCGTTTCGCTTTATATACTGTATCTTTTATCATGCGCTTGATGAAAATAGACCCGTTCATTGATACTGAGCCTTATAATGGGGTGCGCCTTATGGTCCGCAAAATACGGTAGACGTGCTGCCTGGCAGGACAAATATCACTCCATATAATGTATATTTCCGGGTAGGAAGGGGCGACATATCAGGGACGCATTGGAAATATTTAAAGTTATTTACACGACCCCCTGCCCACCCACGCAGTGCTGTACTTTGTCGTCTGCCCGCTGATTTGTCGTGTTCTCTTTTTTTTCTCCATTTTGTCAGTTCTTGTTTTATTCCTCAGTAAGCTTGTCTCCTCGCACCGCGGCTCGCTCGCCTCATGCGCTCACCTGCGCCCGGTTATGCAATCGGCCCCGCTGCTCGCGTCTCCTCCAATCAGATCCCGGCCTGGCCTCCCGCACGCCTGTGTCTTGTTGTGTAATTAGCTCGGTCTGGATGGGAAGTTCTGAATCCGGCTTTCGCCTTCGCTTTGTTTTGTTTCGCCGGCCTAATCCTCCATTTCGGCTCCATGGGCGCTTCCTGTCCCGTCGCTTTCAGGTTAGTTTTCATCCTTGAGTGTGTTTTTTTTTTTTTTTTTTCCAACTTTACCAATGTTTTCAAGTCACGGGTTCACTTCCTGTTTGCCGGGCTTTCTGAATGTTCTTCCTCACCCTTTTTTTTTGTTTCAAATTTGCAAAACGCTACGCACAGTGGCATAAGAAGGTCCCTGGTTCGATTCCTACAGGAAGGGCCTCTCCGTGGAGTCACCATGTTCTCAAACAGTCCAAAAACATGCAGGAGGTCCAGCGGAGACCCGAAATAGTACAGACGTGTGAATGAGCGATGTTGTATTTCTATATGAGGCCCTGTGATTGGTCCGGAGTGAACCCCACCTCTCATCCAATGACAGCTGGGATAGGATATAAGCGGTATAGATAACAGATGAATGGATGAATTTACAAACATTGAACTTCCCTGAAATATGAAAGCCTCGCCATCCTGCACAGAGACTTGCCGGTATGTTCTTGCCCGTAAAGCGGTGCATCAGATAAACGAGTGCATCACACACACACACACGCACAGCTGTGTGTTACATGAGGACAGGCTGGGATAAACAATCCCTCCAAGGAGAGTTTGGCTTTTTGTTTAGATTCCGTGTTCTCTCTGAGATGTGAACCGCATCCCTTCCTGCCGACGGCCGGAGGTCACCTAAGGGAACACTGACTCGTGGAGTCGCTCGATCGTGTATTTTAAAAATGGAAAAAAAAGCAGCTAGAGAGCGAGGACCTGCATGCTGAGAACCTGGATCTGCAGAACCGCATGACTAAAGAGGGAACTGGAGTAGAGGAAGGATAAGACTCCTCACGCTAAACTTTGGGGAAACATTAGTTTTGCTCTTCCGGACGGACAAAAGGGCAAATAAATCACCTCAGGAAGTCATTCCGTCGGATGCGGAGGGTTGAGGGGGGGACAGGATTTAAACCCCCCTGAAGACGTGGGGAGTCTAGACGCTTCCCCCTCATAACTCAGAGCCCTGCTAGGTGGGCGGGCAGGATGCCGAACTGGAGGCCGAACGCTCAGGTTGGAATTAACCCTCCTCTTCTCTGTGGCGAGATCCAGTCTCACAGTCCCCGGAGTTAATCTATCTGGAACATTTCCCCAGAAGACAATAACAAGAAGGGAATCTTGTTAGCGTGCCAAGGAGCGAAACTACCCTGTTCACCACTAGGGGGCATCCAAGGTCAAACGTCAGAGGCCAAAACGCCAATCGCTCATTCATCCGTTTGATAAATTCCGTAAAACAAAACAAATCAGACCGAAGGCGAAGACTGGACTTCCTGGTTCCCGTTCTTATCGCCGATGTTTTAACGTCCAAATTTGACCGAATAGTCAACGGGGAGCTCCGTAGCTGTTCCCCGTCCACACACACCGAGCTCTTTGTCTTGTTTGCCCACGCCGATAACATCGCATATCAACCGGAGCGGGGTTTGGGGGGCCTTTTTTCTCCCAAAAAAAAAACGGAATGCGGTTGCTCCCGGTGATGATTGACGCCGTTGCACGGGCAGATGAAACACTCCCGGCCAGGCGGTAATAACATGACCGTCCTCCACCTCTTCCCCCGACGCGCAACCAAAATGAAAGTTCAATGAAAATCTTGCTGCCTTTGTATCGTCGGTGTGGAGACGGAGGACCGGCTCTGAGCCCGAGGGGGGAGCGAGGGGGGGCAGGGAGCAGGGCTTAGCTGTAAATAGATGATTCATTTCATGGCCGATAACGGTTTTAAGTTTTTTTTTTTTTTTCCGGCCAGCTGGATAGAAATGAAAATATCTTGTCTGTGGAAATGGACCCCCCCCCCAACACATTACCGATCCGCTGGGATGTTTATTACCATGGAGGTGGGGAAAAAAAAAAAAAAAACACTGTTTCTTTTGTTCTGATCGTAATGGCGATAATGATGAGAGATGTTCCGACGCTTCCGCCCGCCAATGGGCCTCCAACCGACGGACCGATCGGTCGGCTGAAATCTTCCCGTCAAGGATCGATATCGGTTTCTTATAACTTCACCGTTTCGTCAGACGTCTCATTTAGATCCCGACTACCTCCCGGGTGCTACATCCCAGCGTCTCCTTGCTGTGCTCCATTGTTGGGGGTCGTTCGAGTGAATTTAGATTTTTCCTCAGCTTCATCCGTCCGAGATTTTTTCAGAGAAACTCACTGGTTTGACGTACGAAACACGGAGACTCGTCTCCGACGTCAAACCATCAACGAGCCATCGTCCCCTATAATTCCCCAAATTTAGCGACTTTGCCCTCGGAGTTTAACTTCGCCAACGCTCCGATCGCTCCGGATCATCTCAAATACGTCACCGACCGAAATGAAGTCAACAATGATCGGCGCTCCCGGATAATCAGCCTATTAACCACCGATGGATGGCGTAAAAAAAAAAAAAAAAAAAAAAATACAATTCCCCGCTGGTTGTTGATGGGTTCTTACCTCGATGGCCAGCAGCCGGTTCTCCAGGTAGTCCACCAGCGCTTGGTAGTAGAGCTGGGCTCCGCTGAGCGTCCAGGCCACAGACACCAGAAGGACCAACACCGGCTTCATTGTCGGTCACTCAGCGGGACGCCGGGTCCCTTCGCGCTGCTCACCCCCCCTTGCAACCACCACCGGGCGCGTTCCTCAGGCGGCCGTCCCCACCCGGGGGGGGCGTTCACGTGCGCTCCGACGCCTCGGGGGAGTCACGGGCGGAGGGGGTAGGGGGGCGGCCAGGGGTGGACCCGAAGGAGGGAGTCAGCCGGGAGTTTTCCGATTCTTCCAGCGCTCGGACTTTGCTGGAATGTTTTCCCAAACTCTCAGGGAGGAGCCTTCAGCCTCTTACCCTGCTCTGTCCTCCCCGTGTGTGTGTGTGTGTGTGTGTGTGTGTGCACTCCACCCCAGGTTTTTGTTGCACAGAGGAGGGTGCATTTAACCCCTCCAATCTTCATGAAAGTACTTGTGATGTTGTGTTCAAATCTTTTTTCTAGGAAAATCTTAGTGTAGCTTTTTTTTTTTTTAAATGAACTATGTAAATCCTCAATCTTTCCAATGAGTATCGCCCATTTTAATGCATTTATTTTTTTCCTAGTACTTCGCAGAAGCTAGTTTTACAGTACTTTGAATGAATACTTCAAATGAGTAAATGTGGCAGTACAAGACCACAGGAAATACTTTTAATTTTCCGACCCGACAAATAGTCGAGGTGCTAGCACGCTTTTAGCCGTGTCGCTAACAAAACATGCAACGATACTCGTTATTTGTATTTTGTTTGCAGTTCCACTGGATTCCAACAAAAGACGTAATTTCCCCGTGAAATAATTCCAGGGGTTGGACTTTAAAACAGGAATATTAATTTCATGCAAGCTATTTTACATAACGCATCAGAGAGAGTCAAAGAAGTCTGGTGAGGTTAAAAAAAAAAAAATACAAGTCTACATTTTTTAACATGTGGTCAAGTTTTGATTCTTCATTCATTATTTTTCAACTGACAGACAAATTTCATGTAAAATTAATGAATTATAACGCGTCTAATTCAAAGAAAAAAGTACTTGAGCTGAAATTTACTCCATTGAGTTTAATTAGAATATGCTGTTTTATGAAAAGTTGCTGCATTAATGATGGCTTATACACACACACACACACATTCACAAGTTACTTGTTTTTAATAAATCTACACTGGGAGGTGTGGACGTCATAATAGTAATTTAAACTGAATTTTATATCTGAAACTAGCAGAAGGAGACCATTCCTTTTACCTATTTTTAGTTACACAATTGTACACAAGCACAATCCTCCACCGAATTAACCTTAAAAGGAAGAAACAGCATGTTTCCCGTCCCCTTCTGCCAGCGAACAGAACACCGACGTGCACGAGCCGCAGTATATTACCCATAACAACAATGTAATAAAGCTCCTTCGTCCTCGATTTGATATTGATCGATATCCTCCCGCTCGTCCGACGCCAGCCAACGCGGATATTTCTCGCTTGGAGAAATAATCCCATTCCCTCGAGAGAAAGCGACTTTTATTATTTCGTTTTTAAAGCCAAATAATTATCCCATGATCTAATTGGAAAACCTGTAAATCCAGTGACTCCAGGAGGAGATTCTGCCTCCTTCTGGACAAAACCGGAACAGCAGCTCCGAAATTGGAACTCACGGTACAGTGGTCACAGAACCCCCCCCCCTTTTTTGCTTAAAGGTGCGCCCCGGGACTATTTTCTCTTGACCGAACCGCAACCTCGGCCCTCTCGCCACAGGAGGAAGAGGATGAAGAAGTTCTTTTACGTGTCCCAAACTGTCAAGCTTGAAAAATTACACATGAAGCAAAGCGTTTTTTTTTTTTTTATTTCCGTGCAGGAACGAACCATCACTTTGAAAAGCGAGCCATTTTCGCTCCGTCGAATTTTTTACCCCCTACCCCCCCCCCCCAAATGCCGCGAGCTCCGCCTCCACGGGGGTCAGAGGGCGAAGACCCCGAGGCGGGCGAGCCCATAATTACCCACTTTCTCCCGTCAACGCGCGACCTCTGACCCCTGTCGTCGTCACGGATCGACCCCGGCAGCCCTGACGGTTTCATACTTCACTGGGAAATGTATTAAGACTGTTCAAGCGGCTCGATCCCACCGGAGGTGGAGGTGGGGGGGCTGTTTCCACCCCCGTTCAAGGTCACTGATTCTTCTGGAAGGCGGGGACAGGATCAGTCACATCATTATTATTCCTAATGTTAAATTCACAATCAAAAATCATTCTGAAATGATATATATATGTAAATATATGTGTGAAATATAGTGCTTATAATGTAGAATATTTAGTGTAGGGTTTTTATTTAAAAATGTTTTTTTTTTTTGGTTTTATCTAAAACGTTTCCAGAAATCAACAATTATTTAATTCCGTGTCAGCGTCTATAGGTTTTATTTCAATTTTTTTTTTTTTTTCTCTAAATCGCACATGGTATCTTACCACAGGGGACAGAGTCACAAAACTGCTTTTTTTATTACTTTTATTGTTTCTTATATTTTAATCTCCGAAGCAATATCAGGACGTGTCTGTTGACAATTAGGACTGGGGGAGCCCCTAGTGGCCACAGCATGAACTACAGGCAGTGTCATTCATTTAATATATCATTTATAATTTTCTTCAAGATTAATTTAAATATGAGTTACAATTTTAATTCATCCTTTTTAAAAATGAACACATTTTTGAAAGTGAATTTGAAGAAATCCGTGGGTCCGGATTTATGGACCGCATCGGCGCCTACCGCGAAGTGCGTGTAACGGAGCGACTTTGTGAAAACGTCAATAATCAATAGAAGTATAAATCCATCCTGTGCCGTTCTTCACTTCTGCTCTTCTGTGCCTTCGGGAACAGATGGGAGGCGGTTCCTGCGTCGGACCAGGAGGCCCCGAACCAGATCCTCAGCCACCTGATGACCCTCCGTCACACCGGCCGCTCTGACAACCCGGTTGTCTATTTTTGTGCCTGCAGACCAGACCAGACCAGACGGTGAGTGTTGTCATGGTAACGAAGTGCCGTACGGCTGCTTTTAGAAAGCCAAACGTTGGAGGAGGCGGGCTACCTGGAGTTTGATCTAATCTGGAACATGTTGCTGCCAACCACTCCGTGTGTGTTTGCATGTGTGTGTTCTGTGCGCCCCCCCCCCCAATCCCCAGGAGGCTCGTTTCAATCATACATCCCGATTGATGTAATGTAATTACAGAGTAATAACCCCCCCAATCGATCAGAGGCTCTCACCCGGCCTGGATTTTCAATCTATTACTAATTATGACCTTAATTACAATCATGAGTCATTGGATGTGATCAAAGGGCAGCTGTGGTTCAGGACTCGTGTGTGTGTGTGTGTGTGTGTGTGTGTGTGTGTGTGTGTGTGTGTGTGTGAACCTGCCAGGCCTCCGGAGCCTGCATCCGTGCACGAGCCGTCCACAGGATGGCAGCAAGCGTCCATGAGTGAGCCTGGAGAAGAAAAAAAAAAAAAAAAAGAGGCCGTCTGGTCATTTTCATTCCCCGGTTTTGTCATTTATCTATTTTTTTGAGGCCTGCTTTTAATTTGTTTATTAATAATTCCAATTTCATGGAATCCACGCGCGCACGTGACCTTTGATACATTATTCTTTATTACTTCCGTTCCCTTATTGAGCCTTGATGTGCCACCGTCACCATCTCATTATTACATTTTTCTTTTCCTGAATATTTGTTCATATTAGCCTTGTGTATTTTTAATGTGATCAAATCTAATATTAATAATAATAAAAATAAAAATTGAAATTTTCCCACTGTGGGACGATTAAAGATTCAATTCTATTCAAATAATCGATAATTATAATAGTATTATTGTTGTTATAATAATGAGCACACAGCAACTTTAAAAACACAAAAATATTGAAATTTAATATTTTTAATTCTGTATTTTATTTTTAATAATGTTTCATAATATATATGGCAAAAATTATAATTAATTATACATGGCATTATGATAAATAAAGTCTCACAGCTGCTCTTTTTTGTGAACTTTGTACACTTCACACACCCCCTTTTAAAAACAAACCCACATACCAATGATAATAATAATGATAATACATTTCAGTTAAGTGCCTTGCTATACAGACATTTACATATACACACAATACAGACTTAAAAGAAACAATAAAAATAAATGACAAAGCAGTAAAATTGAATTAAAAAGTAAAAAAAAAAAAAAAAAAAAGTAAAAATAAATCAAATCACTGACTGCAGTTGGCATCAGATGAAAAAGTCCGCTTTAAACAGCTGCGTTTCGAGTCGCGAACTTGTGAATTTTACTAGATTTCATTTATCAGGCTTTACATAGGCGCAGCTTTTTTGGCGCGTCGGCGCTGTTTGCTCTGTGTCTCGTAGAATCCTGCCAGTCTTCACCTTCGCCCCAGACGCAGAGAGACGCCAATCCGAGACGCCTCTTCTCCGCAAACAAAACAAACCAAACACCCGTAAAGGAAACTTTCTTCACTCCCACACCAACCCGCACCCCCACCACCCCCGCACCCCCACCCCCACCACCACCTCAGGGTCTATTGACTTGGGGTGGGGAGGGGGCAGCTTGGTGCCAGGTCACATAAAAGTACAGCCCCGACGGGTGAAGCAACATAAATCCTTTAGTCCCTTGTAAAAAGCTTTAATACACCCGAGGCGCCAAATCACTTGACCTGTGTGAGCCCTGCCGCTGGGAGGCTTTCTGGCTGACTGAGCAGAGTGGAGCTCCACACACACACACACTCACACACACACACGTATACACCCCCCCCTCCCCCTGCCTGTCACTCCAGGTAATAGTCAGGACCTTATTAGTGGCACACTTGCTCTGCTTAACTTCAAATACTCTGAGACTTTCCCCCCGCCCCCCGGCTCCTCTTCCACAGCGGAATCTGGAAAATAAATAATAATTTATCGGAGTGTGTGTGTGTGTGTGTGTGTTGGTGCCCGCGGAGTCCAGGAATCTAACGGCTCCTCTGTGAATCTGAAGCAGCTTCGGGAGGAATCGTCGGGGCGTCAGTGAGTCGGTGAAGCGGGGGCGACGGGATCCGATCCGATGAGTTCAGCGCGATTTTGTGAACGCGTCATGTGGCGCGATGACCGAGTCGGGATCACATGGACGGGGATTTGGGGAAATCACAGGGTTGGACACCAACGGCGTGAAACTTAACAGCGTGAAGAACTTCTAAGCATTGTGCCAAAGAATGAATAAAGAAATCAGGAGTGACTTGGTAAAGAGACTTGGGACAGACTCGTATCTGAGTGAGACTATTTCAAAAACTTGACGTTTCCCTGACTTTGCCGTAAAGACTTGGGATTTATTCGGGGCTGGAGTGTTGAGACGGGGTATTTAGACAGGACTTGAAGTCAAGAATTTGCTCTTAATTTAGAATTTGGCTGGAAAACTTGGGATTTATTTGGGGACTCCTGTAAGGGCTTAGCATGTAGTTGGGAAAGAATTGGTATTTAATTGGGACTTGAGCGACAAGACTTGGGAATTATTCGGGACTTAGGGTGGAAAAAGTTGGGATTTAGTTGGTACATGGGCCTGAACACTTGGCATTTAATCAGGATTTGGCCATTAAGACTTGGGATTTTGTCGGGACTTGGGCGGTAAGACTTGGATTTATTTGGGACTTGAGTGGAAAGTCTTGGAATTAAGCTGGCATGTGGATGTGAAGACTTTGCA
Source organism: Fistularia commersonii (assembly GCF_037954325.1). NCBI lineage: Eukaryota > Metazoa > Chordata > Actinopteri > Syngnathiformes > Fistulariidae > Fistularia > Fistularia commersonii. The sequence goes on along the minus strand of NC_141297.1, from coordinate 7,265,395 downwards.
TTTAGTGGAGACTTGATGTAAAATATTGGCATTTAATTTGGACTTGGGCAGAAAGTGACTTGGGTCTGGGTATCTGAGCGAGAGACCTTAAGAGACAATGTTAAAGACTTCGGGACTTCGGCGTGAAGACTTGAGATTTAGTTGGGACTCTATGTAAAGACTTGGTTTGTAATTTGGATTTGGCTGTGAAGACTTGCCATTTTGTTGGGTCTTGATGTAAAAAAAAAAAAATTTGGCATTCGATTGGGATTTATGGTAGAAAGACTTGGAATTTAGTTGGCATATGGGCTTGAACACCTGGCATCTAGTTGGGACATTGGCTTGAAGACTGGGGTTTTAGTCGGGACATGGACATAAACCCTTGGCATTTAGTTGGAACTTGGGATTTAGCTGGGAAAGACTTGGAGTTGGGAAAGACTTGGGTGTCATACCTCTGGACAATGAAGACTCCAGACTGGTACCCGAGTTTAGACCCGGGACACGACTGGAAAGACTCTGAACCTGAGTGTTCAGACGCAGGGACTCGAGACCTGGATCTATAAACTCAACGATTACAAATTACCTGACCGTAAAGAATCTGGACCTATGAGAAAGGATTTGGTTCTTTGTTTGGACTTGACCGTAAAGAGTCGGGACCCGAGTGTTCGCACCCTTCAATCGCTCAAGGCCTCCAGACCGAACTGTGGGGAAACTGCACCCGACTGTTAACATTGTGAACCCTAATTTGAAGACTCAGTCACTTCCTGTTGTAGGCTACCTGTCCCATAACTTCCCAGACCTTTTGTCAGGCGCCGCTGCCCAAAAAAAGGGTCCAGAGTGTTGCAACATTTGCAATATCGCGGAGTAATCCGATTACTTTCACCCTGCATACTTACACACTCGCACGTGGGCTCGTGCTGCACTCATGTTGCCTGATTGCGCCGGCGTGCAGGAGGCGGGATCCTGCATACCATTATCTCCCAAGGCACTCATTAGAGGAGCACCTTCCAGGATCCTCCACACCGACATGTTGCCTCACGCTCCCAGTGCGGTGGCGAAGACGGCGGCCGCCACGGAGGCCGCCACCTTTCGCTGGCACTCGCAGCGTGACTCACTGCAGTGAAATGCCTCAGTGATCTGGTTGCCAAACTATGAGGTGGACAGAAATGTATGCACGGCACCCTCTTCCTGTAAGGCAACGTGGACGGGGGGGCAACATGGCCAGCTTTCACAGTTAACCAGTTTAATGCGTGTGCTCTACCCACAAGTTGTCGTGCAGATCTTGAGGCCCCGGAGTGTTTATCAAAAATATATATTTCCTTATTTTTCTAAAAATTGCAGATCAAATAAACAGATCAATATAATCAATCCGGTCAATAACACCAAATACAGAAAGTGGAAAATTCCATTTTTATTTTTTTTTGTGGCCGATGTTATTTTACTTCCTATTCATTTTAACAGATTTGTTTATCTATTTACTTACTATTTTTCTGCTGTTTTTGTTGCTATAGAGACAACACACATTTTTTTTTTTTTTTTTTTTGAAAGACAACTACTTCTCTCAAATTCATTCCAATAGGAATAATTTTGCATCTGTTTTTGGGTGATTTTGGTTTCTGTGTTACCTGATATTATTAGCTAGTCTTTTCATGCCTGTCCCAAATTATGCTTTTTTTTTGCCTGATTCATATATTATTATTATTATTATTACAGTGCACCCTTGAGACACAGTGGTTGAATCGCACCTGCATCGTGATCCCAATTAACTCGGAGAAAATTTAATTATTTCTGCATTGTGAAGCACCTATGAACATGTCATGGCTCTCCTTTTGAAAAAAAAAAAAAAAGAAAGAAAAAGTAATGACATGTTTAGCAGCTCTGTGTCTGGATTAGTGAAAGTATGAGAGCCTCCAAACCTGGGATTAACCCTCCGTAACGCTGTAATTACCGTAAAAAGAAGAGACAAAAAACTCTCCTATAAATCAACCCCACATCCATTACGTCATGCGAGGGCTACGGGTCGCTGCAGCTGGTCCGGCGCCATGGAAACCACCCCCAACCCCACCAACACACACACACACACACACACACACACACACACACACCGCCAGGTAGATTAACATCACATGTAGTCGTGAGGCCCTCTGCAAGTTTCATCCTCAATCGGGCGTCCATCTCCGGGTACGTCCCGGGAGGACCTCGTGCCCGAGAGCCGGCGTCAGCGCCTCGGCAGGAGAGAGAGTGAGAGAGTGAGAGAGAGTGAGGCTTGTCAGCAGCTGTTTCAGTCCAGTTCCCCCGAGGAAAAGCCCTGTCATTGCCCACCTAATGGTAATTGTCCGGGTCGAGGGGGGCAGGAGGCAGCGGCATGGGAATGTCGGGGAGCATGTTATCACGCTCCGCCGATGTAAAATACTAACCTGCTGCTGTTAGACGTCGGTTTCTGTCACGGTAAAGTGAACCCGAAGCCGAAAGCGAACAGAATTGTGAAGCGTTTCCGTTCGTTTTTACTTGGAGTTCCCGGTAGCGGTGAGCCAAACGCTGGTCGCCGACAGCAAATGAAAAAGAGGAGGCGGGACACGAGGAAGTGGTGTCAGAAGACGACAGGAAGCAGCAGGAATGTTAGATTAGATTAAAGTTTATTGTCATTACGGATGTACAGGTACGCCGCACAAAATGCAGTTTAGCGTCTAACCAGAATTGAGGTATAGTAAATAAATTACCAGTGTGTACATGGTATATTATGTCAATAAGTGATTTACAAATTGGGTGCTATGATGCTATTTTACATAGGGATGTGAGCATTAAATGCAGTGGAGTGCAGGTGGGAACTATCATTTACCAGAGAAAATGTACAGATGATATGACATGCTATAGAAAAATACATTTGAAATGGACATTAAATCATGCATAAATAAGTAGAGACAGTAGCCAGCTGGGATTGCGTAGTAGCGTGTGTGTGTGTGTGTGTGTGTGTGTGCAGAACATTGGCGGACAGTGGAGGTGGGAGGGGGGAAAACTGAACTACAATAATGGAGGAAAGAGCGGAGCGCTGCGCTAACAACAGAGGCAGCCGTCCATTTGTCAGCCATGTTTGTTTACTCTCCGAAATGTTGCTCTCGTAGACAGGTTGCGATGCGTTCAGGTGTCTTCGGTTGGTTTGTCCAATCACGTTAAATGTACAATCCCCAGTCTTTCCATCTTTCAAAGAAATCATCGTTAATGTAACTAAGTCTTTTCAACATCTGCAACCACGGTGACAGTTGCGTGACCTTATTGTAAATATAACCAATCCTGTGAAAAGTATGGCATGAAAATCCTGCCTTTCACCTTAAAAACGCACAAATATGATGAGAAATTATCCTGATAGAAACATGTTTTTTCTTTTTCTTTTTTTTTTCTTTTTTTGCCTATTTTGTTGGCCGGGTCAGTTTTTCTTTCTTTCTTTTATTTTTATTTTTTACAACTTCCTGTCTGTTATTGAGCTCAGCTGTGTTCGTCGTTAATCATACCTCGTCGTCCCCGGCAACGCTCCCCCCGTCTCGACCGAACAATCGTCTGTTGCTCATTGCCTCATCGGGAAAATCCATGAGAAATTGTCAATATTGATTGTTAATGTTATGAAATAATAATAACAAAGATTAAGTTTAGATTTATAAGGGTAAATTTTAAAAACAGTTGTGATATTATTGGCAAAATCCACATCCAAAGAGAGCTGGGGGAGAAAATAAATAGTGATTATGACCAAGAAATAACCCATTCTTTGTAATTACATGTAATTACCAAAGGCTTGTTATCCAATTTTATCCAGACTATTTTTCTTTAATTTCTGCTTTTACTCTGTATTCTTTTTTATTTCTAACCTTAAAATTCAACATAATGCCTCGATGACACATGTAGAAACAAAAATAAATATGCATCTGCATGCGTGCATTTAAAAGTTCACGAAAGAAACGTAAAAAGAATTAATCATTAAAAAGGAGAAGAAGAAAAAAAAAAAGGAGGCGAAGGAACAAAGTAAATATAAATTAAACAAAGTCTGGGGAGTCGGGGTGGGAAATAGGAAAATTCCAAGCTTGGATTTAAAAAAACAGTTAAATATTATGGCTTTGTTTTCATAACAATTCCCCTAAAATGCCATTTTTAGACAAGTTTATCTTACAAGACTACAATGGCAGATTTATAATCTAAGTTTGTTTGTTCCACAATAATCTTTTTTTGGATTTATTTATAGCCGTTCAAAGCCAGTGTTTCCCCTGGTCAGGCGACACACAGCCTCTCGCCTCTTTGTATTTTGACACGTCTGACAGGTGAGTTTCTACAAACCAGGCGGGACGATCTGGCCGGAGGATTAATAACAGCTTTAAAAAAAGTGTGTGTGTGTGTGTGTGTGTGTGTGTGTGTATAAAGAGAGGAAGGGAGGGATATTGAGATAGGGAGATAGAGAGAGACAGAGAGGGAGGTGTTTGTATACACACACACACATTCATAAATATATAAAGTATATAAAGAGAGGGAGGAAGGGAAAGAGAGAGAGAGAGAGCGTGGGAGAGAGTGAGAGAGATGGATAGAGAGTGTGAGAGAGAGGGAAGGAGGGAGGGAGGAGGCCAAAGCGAGACAGATAGAGAGGGAGATTGGTGTGTGTTATGTGTGTGTGTGTGTATATATATATATATGCATTTGTGGAGGGACAAAGAGAGGGAAGGGAGGACAAAAGAGAGGGAGGGAAAGAAAAAGAGAGAGAGGCTTATATATATATGAAGAGAGAGGCAGCGATGGAGGGAGGGAGAGGGATGGCGTCTCAGACAGACAGTCTGGCTGCAGCGGATCTCCGGCACTCAGCGTCATGTGACTGCGAGGTCAAAGGTTGCGGCGGCAGAGGAGCCCCGTCTCCCCGGCGCAGCGGAGGGAGTTGTTTTCCCTCCCGAGTCTGGAAAGTTGATTTGAGGAATCCGTGCTGCCGGCAGCAGACTGTAAACCTGTCGGGGGGCGGGGGCGGGAAGAGTTACGTCCGGCAAATATTACTTCTTCTTTCATTTTAATCGCCAAAACTCCTGCGCAGGTGGAGGGGGGGAGGTGCGTGAACTTGATGGTCGCAGAAATGTAACGTCCCATACGGGATGTATGACGGGACGTGGGTGACCTGTAAATGTACACGGGGGTGTACTTGTGAATAATTCTTTAGTACGCAAGGTAGAAAGAAATACCTCAGTGCTTGGGAGGCAGTAGAAAGTATCAACAGGGAGGAGAAACACCAACCTGTCAGCAGGAAATAATGAAAATATATATTCTAACATACACTATATTCATATCTATCTATCTATCTATCTATCTATCTATCTATCTATCTATCTATCTATCTATCTATCTATCTATCTATCTATCTATCTATCTATCTATCTATCTATCTATCTATCTATCTATCTATCTATCTATCTGTTGATGTACTTTATAAATAATATACATAGGGTGAGTGAGATTTGAATTATATTTACACATATATAATTTCAGTACCTCAGGTTAAGGATGTGTATATATATGTGTGTGTGTGTGTGTATATATATATATATATATATATATATATATATATAGACATACATACAGTGGGGTGAACAAGTTTTTGATGTTTTTTCTTACTTGCAAAGCATGTTGAGGTCTAATTTTTATCATAGGTATTCTTCAACCGTGAGGGACGGAATCTAAGACAAAAATCCAGAAAAACAGATTGTATGAATTTTAAGTATTAGGTCACCTAACAACCAGTAAGAATTGTGACTCTCCCAGACCTATTAGTTCTTCTTCAAGAAGCCCTCCTGTTCTCCACTCATTACCTGGATTAACTGCACCAGTTTGAACTCCTTACCTGTATAAAAGACACCTGTCCACACACTCAATCAAACAAACTCCAACCTCTCTACAATGGCCAAGACCAGTGAGCTGCGTAAGGACATCACGGATAAAATTGTAGACTAAAATGGGCTACAGGATGATTGGCAAGCAGCTTGGTGAGAAGGCAACAGTTGTTGGCACAATTATTAGAAAATGGAAGAAGTTCAAGATGATGATCAGTGTGACTCGGTCTGGGGCTCCGTGCAAGATCTCACCTCTTGGGCCATCAGTGATCATGAGGAAGGTGAGGGATCAGCCCAGAACTACATGGCTGGACCTGGTCAATGACCCGAAGAGAGCTGGGACTGCAAGTCTCAAAGAAAACCATTAGTAGTACACTACGCTGCCATGGATTAGAATCCTGCAGCACACACAAGGTTCCAAGGTTTCTGAAGTTTGCCAATGACCATCTGGATGATCCAGAGGAGAAATGGAAGACAGTCATGCGGTCTGATGAGACAACAATAGAACTTGTCGGTCTAAACGCCGTGTTTGGAGGAAGAAGAAGGATGAGCACAACCCCAAGAACACCATCGCAATCATCAAGCAAGGTGGAAACATCGTTCTTCTGGGAGGCTTTTCTGCAAAGGGGCCAGGACAACTCCACCGTATTGAGGGGGGGACGGATGGGGCCATGTATCTCAAGATCATTGCAAACAACCTCCTTCCCTCGGTAAGAGCCTTGTGATGGGTCGTGGCCGGGTCTTCCGGCATGACAACGACCCGAAACACACAGCCAGAACAACTGAGGAGCGGCTCCGTAAGAAGCATCTCAAGGTCCTGGAGTGGCCTAGCCAGTCTCCAGACCTGAACCCAATTTAAAATCTTTGGAGGGAAGAGAAAGTCCATATTGCCCAGCGACTGCCCCGAAAACTGAAGGATCTGGAGAAGTTCTGTACGGAGGAGTGAGACAAAATCCCTGCTGCAGTGTGTGCAAAGCTGGTCAAGAACTACAGGAAACATCTGATTGACAACAAAAGTTTCTGTGCCAAATATTAAGTTCTGCTTTTCTGATGTATCAAATACTTATGTCATCCAATGAAAAGAAAATGAATTACTTTATACAATGTGTTTTTCTGGATTATTGTTTTAGATTCTGTCCCTCACAGTTAAAGAGTACCTGTGATAAATTTTAGACCTCTACTTGCTTTGCAAGTGGGAAACGTTGAAAAATCAGCAGTTTGTCCAATACTTGATATGCCCACTATGTATATATATATATATATATATATATGTATATATACACACACCTAAGAATTGATATATATGTATTTTGAAATACTACCCGTTATTTGAGATTTGAATGTATGCATATCTATTATTTTATACATAATATGATGCAGGGCTGTCTCGGAAAATTAGAATATTGTGATAAAGTTCTTTATCTTCTGTAATGCAATTAAAAAAACAAAAATATTTTCATGATATTCTAATATTTTGAGATGGGATTTTTGAGATGTAAGTCATAATCAGCAATACTAAAATAATAGAAGGCTTGCAATATATCAGTTGATTTGTAATGAATCCAGAATGTATGACATTTGACATTTTTGTTTTTGTAATTACATTACAGAAGATAAAGAACTTTATCACAATATTCTAATTTTCTGAGACAGACTAATTTTCTGTAATTTGTCACTGTAAATTTATGACAACAATATATTGATATTTATATATAATTTATGATTAATATAAATAGGTTGGGTGGGATTTGAATAATATATCCATATATGTAGAATATATATATATATGTAGAATATATGAATCCCCCCAATATGTCAATAACTGTAAATTTACTATCATAATAATAACAATAATAATTGTGATAATTATATTGATTATTGCTAATTTTGCTGATAATAATGATAATGATTACATAGCGACACGGTGTATTTAGCATTTCTGCCTCAAGGAAACCCCGCCTCCTGCGCCAATGTCACCAGGGATTGGCTGCAGCCTGCAGAGGTGCAGTAGTGATAAATCTTTTATCGTTACTTTTACTTATTGATAATAATGATAGCTCTAATAGGGAAGTTCTAGTTAAAGTTGTTGATCGCTGCTGTCGTGGCCGCAGACTGATTGGCCTGTTCATCCGGACACCACGGGAAGTGGGGATGAGGGTTAATCTGGATCTATTTAATCCCAATCTCGTTCAGGCCCGGTCACAGCAATGATTGGCCGGATGTTCGTAAACTCAAAAATCCTCTTACAACCCGCTCCTTGTGAACGCTCTCTCTGATTGGTCCACGCATTGTTCACGCTGACAGCGAGAATTTTTCTGCAAGTTGAGCTCCATTCTTTTGACCTCATAACTGTCGAGACAAAAAAAAACATGAAAACACACACGCTGTTTTTTTGTTGTTGTTTGCTTTGCTGATTGAACTGTTTGAACAAAGACAGATGTCATTTTTTTTTCTTTCCGGGGTGAAAATGGAACTTACATTGAAAAAAAAAAAAAAAAAAAAGTGCTCCAAGAGCGACCTATCAGTGAGGAGCCCGTCGTCATCAGCCCCGCCGAACTGGTCTTATCCGTGCAATCGGGAGCCCAGACGAGCCACCAAACCACTGGGTTCTTTATTCCAAGGCCCCCTCTACACCCGCCTCCCACCCCCACCCTCGGCACCGGGAGAAAAGATAATTAGGGATATTTACCATTATTAGTGTCAATAGTGCAATTTAAGGTCTTATCATCCATCGAAGGGAGGGGGACGCGCTGGATGTCTGACATGCTCCCCCTTCTGCCGCCACTGCTGGACGCGAGGGAGCCTGGGAACGTCTGCAGCTCGCCCGGCCGGCGCCCTTATTCCTGTTTGTTAGCGATTAGTTTATTGATATATTTTGCAAATTCTTATCAATTCTTACTTCTCGTCGCGCGTCGTCTAGCTTATGTCCTGTCCAAGCATCTAATTGTCAAGTTTTTTAAAACAGGGGGAAATCCAGACTCTCACGGCGCATCCATCATGCGGAATCCATGGCGGTCTGTGGAAAAATTGTACGATTAGAAAATTAGAAGCTCAAAATTCCCATATCCCTTGTCAACCTAACAGGTGGATACCTTCTTAAAATGTTCGTTATGGCGTTTTGTCGCAACAAGCACACTAAACCACCGCCGATAATGATTCCTCATTTGTCGCCACGGCTGCCAGGAGCTGCTTCCACAAAAGGCGGTGACCCCTGACCTCTGACCTCTGACCTCTGACTCTTCCCCCCCCGAGCCGTGATTCATCTCCCTCCGATTTCTCAGGAGTTACAGATAATGAAAACAGGCTCGGGCCAAAAGAGCAGAACCCAACCGAATCAAATGTATTTTGGACTCATGTTAGATGGAAAGATTTCCGGGTGCAAGACTCTGGGGAACCAGGTCGCCCCCCTTTTTGCCCCCATGGACCACTTTCACGAAGAGCCAAGTATCCTTGCACTGACCCTTTAACATATGGTGTGTCGATACTGCATGGCGAAATGGAACAGCCGGAATAAAAACCAATCGAAAATATCATGGGTTAGCAGGAAATGATGAGAAGGTCCCTTTAGAACCAAGTTTTTCTGGTTTCTTCATCCTTACAGACAGTTTGGTGAGTTTTACGAGGAATATCAAAACACAGCATCATCAGCGAATGGAATGACGCGAAGAAAAAAAGTACAATTTTGGATCCTTTGGGATCCATATCCGATTCTTTTTCTTTACGATGATGCTTCTCAATCGAGTTAGTGGTTGGTCAGCATTTTTCTCTTGAAGACTAAAACCAGTAGGTTTAGACATCATCGGCAAATCTTTGCATCGGTGATGTTGGTTCTCGCCAAAACGACACAAATAGGTCCAAGGTCACTCGCTTTGTTATGAGATTACACAGCAACAAAGCAAATAGACGGTTAGCTTGTAACTCGGCCAAAACACACACACACACACACACACACGAGAAATGTAAGACAAGCCGTGCCACCAGGTCTCGGGGTCTGCCGGTGCAATTGTCCCCTCATTATGACAGCGATTCAGAGGAGCTCCGCATTCCAGGGCTTCTTATGGTTTCGCTGAACACCGGGGGCCATTAACACGATACCAATCTCACCAGTGGCTCCAGTTCGGGCCTCCCGCGGGCTCCTCAACGCAACCTGTCCCCGTCCAACCCCCTCCCAGCCCCCAACGCAAACACACTTCTCTCCCCCCCGAAGAGGTGGGCATGAGCACGAAACAATCAACGCCGGCTGACAGATCCCCGTCAGACGGGGGCGTAATTACATGGGAACGGCGTTCTGAAAGATCCCGGGTCATTAAAAACCCACTGTCTCCACTTCGCTATGCGAATGTCAAGCGGCGAAGGGGGGGTAGTGTTTGTGTCACTTCAATTTTTCCCCCTGTAATTGCACCTGAGCCCGACGAGTGAGGCCGAGGAAGGTTGCCCAAGACGAGCCCGGCGCAGACATGGGTCCAGACGGCGAGCGCTAGCTGGCGGTGGGGGGGGGGGGGCAGGGTGGCGGCAGCCTCAGACACACTCAACAGCGTCAACTTTTTTTTTTTTTTTTCGAGACCCTGAAAAAAAATAAAGAGCTTCGCCGCATTATTACGCGAAAAACAGCTCTGGCAAGAAACGGCGGAGAGGACTCGGGCCGCGTCATGCGCCTGGCGAGCAGCGCGGCGGTTTTTCGACGCTTCGCTTGGATGAGTAAATAAGCAAAATCCCCCCCCCCCCCCCCCCCCCCCCCGTCCTCGTCCCCCAGGGCCGGTTTGCGGGTTCGTGATACATGTTTTTCTTGGCCCGTCGGGCAATAATAAAGAGGCTGAGTCAAACATCGGGCCGTGGAGATGCTAGCAAACGGGCGGGAAAGAATTCAAATTGTCTGTCGGTGGAAAATGAGGAATTCAGTGACGCAAAAAGTGTTGCGTTTTGGGTAAAAACTACAAATATTTGCTGTAAAATACGGAGAAATAGCTACATCTATCAAACACCGGACTGATGTATTAGTTACATAGTAATAGTAATTAATAGATCACCAGTCACACACTGTATTACTAATGAGACTCGGGGTTGGATATTGAAACTTTCGTCTTTTTAATATTTGTTTATATAAACTCTTTGCTGACAGTTATTTAATAATAATGATCGGTTGAATAGATTGTGTTTACTCTCTGTGTAAGCTAAATGAGGTTCTCAGACTACAATGATTTGTATTCAAATTCTTCTGCTCTTTTTTTTTTTCTCACTTATCTCTCATAAATCCCCATCTTTGTCTCGTCTTGCGACGGTATTGGCGATCTGCCGGGCCCAAGGAGTTATTACGCGATAATGACACAGATGCGATCGATACAGGGGTGGATGTTAGCATTGTCTACCGGTGGGGAAAGGGGGAATAATTTCTTCACCCCGGCCGCCTGCCAGGGTGCAAAACATGTTTCTTAATGATCTGGGGCATATATTACTGCATTACGGCTCAAATATGAACCTTGAGTGCTGAAACCCAAAACCCCGGCGAGACGCCCGGGGAGGAACACCAGTGTTTGGAGAAGCTGTTAACGACTCGTAAACATCTGAAATGTGACCCCTGGCGACGCGATGGTTTTTTTTTTTTTTTTTTTTGGGAGGCCGAAAAGGTTGTAAACTACTGGTTTCGTTTTTTAACAATGTGTTGTAACTAGAGCTGTCAAATAAACACAGCGCAGAAGTAGAAAGAACGAGAACCTTCTCCGAAATGTGCTGCAACATAAACAAAGCGCCGGGCGAATCAGAAGCCGCGTTCTCCCTCGCGCCGGCAGCGAGCGGCGCCCGGCACCGGGTTTATTCGTGTCTGTAAACAGATTCCTTGTGTAAATACCCGATCTGTCGCCGAGCGCTTCACGCGGCACAGAAACGTACAAACAAGGCGATAAATCAAAACAGGTCAAAACAAACTGGACCGCGCATAAAAAAAAAAAAAAAAAAAAAAAAAAAAACAAATTGATGTGAAAGCGACGACATGATCGGCCAATCAGAATTCGGGATTGATCGACATCGATACTGGATGGGAACCACAAGAAGCGCGTTTAAATATTTATTGTATTCTGGCCGTCGGGTCGTTTATTGTGGGACACATAATGTTTATGAGTACTTCACACACACACACACACACACACTGACACATCTATTTATTTCTTTGGTACTTGATGTTGGAATAGTTTTGCTGATGACATCGGTGAGATCTTTGGGGTTCCCAAAGGGCCACGAGGTTGGAGTTCGCTTCTTGTCCGAGGTCATGACGAAGAAAACGCACGGTATTCCAAGAAGAGTGTGTGCCATCACAAAATGGAAGACTTACTTTTACGATTTATTCTTATAGTAGCATTTAAGGGGGAAGATTTCCCAACAATTGTTGTTTCACGATCTTTGTGACAAATCCATCTTTGCACCCGGTTCCCTTCGTACAGCCCAAGAGCCGCTGGGAAGTCCTGACATCATGACTTGGATTAAAAAAAAGAAATCCCAAAGGGGTGAAATAATTTATAATGTCGGCGGTCGGACAAAGTCGGTCACGTTTTGATAATCCCGGCGTGGGAGCCGCACGCTGTATAAGTCAGTTTTATTTTAGTTTGAGTTTCGGTCACAAATCCACCAAATTGAAGCTTGGCGACTGAACCAGAGCCCTTATGCCTGTTAGCACGTTGTTTACGGCGCCTTGATATGAGGACTTCGAATGTGTTCTGATGAAAATATTATGATTATGATCCATAATCTTTGGACCAGATCCTTCATATGGATCTGCTCGAGCAACCGGATTACCTTTTTCTGACTGGGGCTCTTTGAATACATGTCAACTTTACCCCAAGGAACCTTGTAGTCCAGTTAGCTCCCTCCGGTGGCTGTTTTTGCACTCCCATCAGTGATGGTACCTCTGACACCCGGTGCTTTTTCAGCACTTGCTCTGGTGAGTTTCCAAGTCAAGCCAACTTGGAAAGACTGCCGGCCTCTGATTGGCCGGTGAATGTCATCACTGACACTGTGGCTCAATACAAGGATCAATGCATCAGTTAAAGCCTCCAAGAGCGCTACATGCTAGCACGGCTTTTTGCTGCACCTCATCCTGTGTAACAAGACGCTGCAGACTTAGCAGCACGTTTTTGGGTTTGGTGTCACAGCAGTTGGGCGCTACTGTGTTACGATGACCCCGCCCCTATTGTGGAAGGCCTAAGAAGTCAAGGAGAACCACCCAAAAACCCATCGAGTCCAGTTGGAACTGTATCTATCACCTTGAAGAAGTTGTTGACTTGGTTAGTGTTGCAGCACCTCCAGAGGGAGCCGCGCTAGCTAGCCTTCCAGCTTTCCAATCTTCATGCTAACTCAAGCTAGCGTCATAATCGTGTCGAAGTGGTGTTCCTCTTCTCCCTCCTCTTCTTTCCCGCCTCAGTTCCCCTCTTAGTCAGAGAGACGGCGCCCGTATCACAGCAACAGAGATTGTTTGGCGCCGCCTCTGTACCGGGAACACTTGCGCTGCTGTGCTCGGAGTAACTCGGGCCGCCGTGAAAACATCTCAGGCACGCCGAAAGCACAATATCCAGGAGCCCGGCGTCCTGCTGAGGGAGTCTCCCTGTCTGCCTGTCCCTCCCTGCAGGTAGCCATGTTTGGCGAACCGTGGAGACACGGGGTGGGGGTGGGGGGGTAGGGTCCACCAGGCCCTTCCCAGGACCTGGACTCCAACTATGGTCACCCTTCACAACCAGAGTTATTTGTTTGCATGCGGAGTATAACTCATACCGCAGTGATAATAATCCGACGCCGCCCGGATCGTGACGTCTGCCGACACGGCTTTTGCGATCGTCCTCAAGCTAAGCTAACGATGCTAGCAGGAGAGCAGTGTCTTTAGTCTAACCCAGACCTTGTTTTTGCTCTGAACGGCGCAGAATTCAAACGTCAGAATTTGAATGTTTTATATGGAGCCGTCCACACACAAGGGTCCATCAGCACAAACAGCATGTTAGTTCACTCTATATTGCAATATTATAATTTTTTTTTTTTGCACTACTGCTATTTTGCACTGTCACTGAAAACAACATCATGCCCGTCTTGCACCATATACCATAATGCTATTACTTTCTAGCCTTTGCGCTAAACTGTACAAAAGAATTCCCCCTGCTGCTATTCTATATAGATATTTATACCGTTCAATCTTCATGCCATCAAACATCTGTCATCTTTTTACTTTACCAGCAGTATGAATCTGCATGAACTTTATATCTTCTTGTTCAACGTTTACTGTTGATTGAAAAAGTGCACTTTACTGTTAAATATGTACTCAATTATTATTTTGTTAATCTCATGTCACCGCGGTAAAGTGAGAAACATCTTCTCGATTCCTCTGTACGCCTAGTACATGTGGAGAAATTAACAAGAAAGCTGACTTTGACTGACTTTGACTTCAAGTCACGTTAACAATGCAGACTTTTACAGATTTATCCGACAGCATGATGGTCTGTCGCTGTAATGGAGGGATTTTTGGGCCAAAACCCTGGTTTCCATCAGCGCCACGTTCTGGCTGTCACACGGCCCGGTTGACGTCCCCCGACCCCCCCGGCTCGACTCAGGAGGCCTTTCAGAGGCTTGCAGTCGCTCTGCTCTGTGCGAGACAGGACACAAATCTATTTCTTCCAGAAGCTGCGTCACACTCGCTCCAAACGGTATCATCACTGCACCAAATAAAAATTTCAAAAGAAAAGCCAAATACTTGTCCAATGTGAAATTAGTTTGTCCATGACACCTTTTTTGGATTTTCCAGTAGATTTATTTAAGTCTGGAAAAAAACAAAAAAAACTTTAATTAACTTAGCACTCAGCTAATGTCATTAAACAAGAGGAAGCTTCTTTTCGCCAAATCGGCAAATCCATCGGGACGTCTGCGCGGATGAGTCGTGCGGCAGCTGAAACATTCCCGGTGGGATTTGGCGCCGTGCTGAAGAGCGAGCAAAACCGCACGGCAGACGGGTCGGGTGGAAACCAGATGGGAGTCTGACCAGAGGAATAACTGCGCTAACACATCATACATGTCAATCCCAGAGTAGGAGATTTTCTTCTCGGGAGGCTCTTGTCAGGGAGTTACAGTATCATAAGGTTTCGTTCGCTACACGAAAAACGTCCGCTACCCTCGGAGCTCCGTTGGCTCTGCTTCTTCTTTGGAACGGGTTCGGATCGCCTGAAAATAAAACCGCAAACACTTCATCTCATCTCCAGTGCATGACTGAAAAGGGGGTGGGCCCAGGGTGGACCCCTGGGGTGCACCCTTTTCTTTTTTTTTTTTTTCGACTATTTTCAATGTTGTGCAATACCTTGACTTATGAGTTTATTTCGTTCCGAGCTCATAACTCAATTTGGGTGTACATCAAATTAAATTTCCCAACTGGAATGAATTGAAACGCTATCAATCTGTTCCAGCCCAAAGGTTTTGTTATGAGTTTTTAAATAAGAAAAATGTACTTTATGAAAAAAAAAAAAAAAAAAAAAAAAAAAAAGCTTCGGAAAAAAATAGTTATACTCAGTAAGAGAGAATGAAATAAAAAAATAAACTGCATTT